>NC_087552.1:16520930-16600930 GCF_036250125.1 Pseudopipra pipra
GTTACTCCGGGTCACTGGAAGGCATTTCTTCAACCTGAAGGTTTCCTTCTATGGATCCAGCTGATCTGCTGTAGATGATTTCCTAACATATGCAAACATAGCAATGATCCTCCCTTTTTACATACCCTACCTATGTCTCAAGTCACAGTCAACAGAGAGGCTGTATCCATGAGAGAGAATCTTTCAGACTTAATCTCTGTTCAAGTGGGCCCTTGTATTTTATTTCTTCACCCCTATTTTTTATAAACACACTTAACTGCATTTTCCATTCTGAACATTGTAAAGAAATACCTTTATTTCTATTTTATCCTAGCCTGGATTGAGTTAAGGATGATTTCAAGATAATAGGATACATCAAGGCATTGCTCTCCCAGGAGCATAATAAATCTGTAAACTAGGGTACTAGGGCACATTAGTGCATGCCTCAGTTCTCCTCCATGTTCTCCAGAGTATCCAAAGGGTGACAGAACACATGTCCAAAAAGCTGCAGGGGTTGAAAGCTTGTGTCATAGGGGTCAAAAGAAGAACAATCTTTTAATAACTCAGAAGGGCTAACAGGAATGCAGCAAAATGGTGGAGTGTATATCCAAACATGAAAGATCCTCATTGTCATTTGTAACACAAGCCAAATTAAATAAAAAATTATATACAAAGTCTCAGGTCTACAAAATGCCTGGGGGAAAGATGACTTTACCTTCCAGGTGAAAAACCTGTACCACTTCCTACAATCCAGAGGATGTACAAGAGAGCAACCCTTGTGAAAAGCAGTCTGAGGGATTCATTTCCACAGCTCTTTAAGCAAACATAAATCCAGATTGCTGCAGTATCACTCTCCCTGGTCAAACAACTGCTGTACCAAACATATCTTCCACTAGCACAAATACAAGGTAATGATATACTGTAAACAATTTCAGGGAGCTCAACCAGCTGAAAACTGGCTCTGTTAGGGTGGGGGGACCCTTTTTTTTAAGCACAACAGCCTGCTGAACTGGCTCAGCACACACTGCAGAGCTCGTACAATGTCAGTCAGAGCAGGAGTGGCAGGACCACAGCAGCTCAGACCAGATTTCCTTTATGCTACCTGAGGGAGTATGTAGTTGCAAGTCGAACTTTTCTACCCCCAGACACAACATTACACAAACAAAACAGGGAACCCCAAACAGCTTGGTGTAGAATAATGTCCCATTTATTTCTTCCTCACCATACTGACAGGACATAGCAAAATAAATAGCTTTTCTTTAAGAAATTTCTGAAGGTTGCAGAAAGTTTCTGAAGGACCAAAAAAACTGCAAAAACATTCTATAAAAAAATCTGCAAAAGAACTCCTGTTACTGAGGCTATTTAAAATTTTTTAATACTCACAATAATAATTAGAGAAATAATCACTAACACCACATGTTAAGAAACTAATTATAGAACCACACATCTACAAGAGTGAGTCCAGTGACAAGTATGTCAAGGTGTAAATTTTTACACATCACACAATCTTTTTTTTTATTTTTTTTTGTGAGAATTGTTTTTGTTGTTATCCATACAACAGAAACCTGCATAGTAAAGTGCATATGCCTTCTTTTTAGAAGGCATGAGAACCTGATACTTAATTATAAAGAGTATAAAAGCATAAAGAGCATAACAAAGCTCTTAACAGCTCTTAAGACATCCAGAATACCTGTTTTGTATTGCTGACTAATATTTTAACCACCCCAAGGTGGAAGTGCAAGCTTAGGGAGCGTGGAAGGTTACACACGGTACATTAACTGTATTTTTTTTGTACAATCTACATGCACCCATACAAATAAAAAATGCTTCCTTGGTGAAATAACCACTGCCCTTTCAACAGCAATGGGCAAGTAACTTTGAAGCAGGCAGCTTCACTACTGGAGTGAATCACAGCTGCAGTGACTTCCTGTCATTCCCTGGAGACCAGAGAGTGTGTTTTCCTAGGTGCTATAAAGGAGGAAAACACAAGTAATTTACCAAAAGATGATCAAACCAGTCTTCTAAATGGAAAATGACCTGTCTTGAGTTTCTGTGACTCATCCTGACTCACAAACTGAGTTAGTGTAAGAACCCATCCATTTTGCTTAGGGAATGCTGTTGGGTCCAGAAGAAAGGGAATATGAAGGGAAAGATTCATGTGGCCAAGGACTGCCAAGATACATCTCACAAAGAAAATCAATATTCCTCCAGAAAAGTGGCCAGGGTCTCCAGTAAGGTCTTCCAGGTACTACTCTAAATTGAAGAACAGTCTGCTTCAAAACAGAATTAAAAGCTCATCCTATGGTCCAGAGTGTGTCATACATGAACACATAAAAGGTCCTTGTGTACACACAGTGACAAAAGACATGCCCTTGCTTTACCTGTGTATGAATAAATAAATATTTATGGATTTTATTAAAATCGAGGCTAGAATACGTATCATTTGCTCTCAGCAGAAATTTACAGGAGCAAATTCTTTGCAAATACTTGTCAGATTTGGATAAATGTTTGAGATCCACCCTTGCATTTTTTCACTAGCCTACCTTCCTTCTGCAGTGAGGCATAAATTTTCTTTTAAATATACTGCACAGTAGTAAACACTGCTCGTGAATATAAGATTTATAGCACATTAATAAAATCATATAGGCTCACTGGCCTTAAATATATGAGGCACACAATTTAAGTTTTCATGACTACCTCAAAAGAGACCTAGAGTTGCCATGCAGCTTGTTTAAATCTACAGAGTATTTACACCTACACATCAGTCACCTTACACCTATCTCTAATTATTTATTTTCTCCAGTACAGGACAAACTTCTGAAAGATTAATACTACACACCGGGAGTGATATTTATTTTAGTAGTTTAGAATTAAGGAAAAAAAGCAAAGCAACACCTACAAGCAACAAGAGAGCACAGGATTTTAATATTTGTTTCATATGAAAGAGAAATAAAAAACATTTAAGGTTAAATATAATGCTTAAAACGATGAGAGGTAGGAGGCAGAACCACAAAAATATCTAGAATCCAGACTCCAGCAGGCAACAGAATGGTAATACCCTTGAAAAACAAATACCTATGACGCAAAATACAAGCGCTAAACTGTAGAGAGAGTAAAAAATTTCTGAAATATAATTTTCATTGAGAGATAGATATATATACACACATATTTCCACTCACTGGAGAAATTTTATATCAAATTTTTGTATATCAATTCAAGCAGAAATTGGCCATGAAAAATATTACTTTTTATTAGTCAAACTCAACACTGTGTAAAGGAAAGGTTTCAAATCAATTTTTAAAAAGAATGAAATGTTCTTGTTTTGATTCAAAAAATGCCTTGCTTTTGACTGCTTAGTTAAATTTTGGAGGCTATTGATTATTGCTTTCTGTTATCATTCTCCCCTTCCACCCCAAAAAGTGCTAGGTGATTGATACTTATAGCCAAGGGGTCAAAATAAAAAAAAACATTTAACTTCACTTTTTTTTTTTTTTTTAATATCACTAGTTCACATACATTTTTTGAAGTTTGACTTTGATTCCAGGGGCAGCAGAAAAAATAAGACCTCAAAATTGACATAATGTGAAAAAAGTTTCTTTCTGACTCTGCTGGGATCTTCTTTGTTTTCTATGATGTAATACAAATGAGTTAAATGAGTTAGTGTGGACTTAGATCAGCACAGGTAAGCTTAGAAAGCAGATCAAGAGTAAAGGAGGCAAATCTTTAAACCTTTAAAGGTTCCCTCTGATTGCCAGAACTTTGCAAATAAGACAAATCTTCCCTAAATGGGCAACTGAAGACACTTTGTTACAAGGAAAATCTTAGACAAAGACAACACAATCACACTTTCACCAGCTTTTCCTACACCTGACTTAAGCATATGACTAATTAGGGATATATTTGGGATGGATAAGGTAAGTAGGACAAGCTGGTCTGACCAACTCTGTTCTGTAATAGTCATTACAAGGCAGAAGAAGTTAAAGCAGCCACCCAGCTGCTCTCACTTCACTGAATGCTAAATTTCCTGCACTGAAGAGTAACTTTCTATTTCGATCTGTCTCCCAAATCAGAAGATCAATTTATTCCTACAGCCATAAGCACCAGTCAACACAAAGACTCTAACATGAAAGCCTATGGGAAAATCAGCAACAGTTCTAATTCTGGAATCCCCAACATACCAAAAACAATTGAAACTATTAACCAAATTGTATCTCAGTCAAAAGCTGATATACATTTTTTTTACACCAAGAAACTGAGGCAGAGAACATTCCCAGCAGCTCGAAGAAATCCCATTTGGGGTTTACATGCCACTATGGGAGAGCACAGCAAGATCACAGGTAACCAAAACCAATCCTCACACAACAGGGGGAAGCTGAAGGTTTCCATTCTGCCTGCTGTGTATCAGACATGAGACAGGGGGACCACTAAGCAGGTAACTCATTCTTTGCCTTGATTAAATTCAACTGAGAAAACAAAATGGCAGGAAGAATATTCTGAAGAATGGGAAGAAGGAATTTTCCTATCAGTGAAAAATTCACATGCTCATGCACCAGCAAAGAGCAAAAATCAGTTGTGAAGCTTCTTTAGAAAAAGGCTCTTTCAAAACAAGTTTCCATCAAAATCTCTTTTTCTCAGAGTGCAGGTCATTACACCATTTGATCAGCATACAATACCTAAACAACAGAAAATGTGTTTCGCCAGGAGATTTAGGAGAAGAATACAAGAGTAAAATCTATTTAAATCAGCACAGAAATAGTTTATAATCAGTCCTCAAATTGTCACATACCACGAATATAATTTGTGGTAGGTAAGAAGATGCCAAAAGTAGCTAACAAGTTTCAAGATGCAAACAATTACACAATTCTGAATTTATATATGAGAATTAGCCCTCAATAAACCCATCCTTGATTTTTGCTGGTTTCTTATGCAAATTACACAGAGCAGAACACCACCTCACCAATATCAAATACTAGACACAGTTTGCTTTTCCTAAGAAAGTCTTATCTTTCTGAAGACTTTGGAAGCTGCACACAGGAACAAAAGCTGATTAAGCCCTCTCACATAAAAAGATGGTTCCCAAACATAACTAACAACATACAAGGTACCTTATGTTTGTACACAAATACACATAGCAACAGGAAGATAAAAGGTATTTTACTTAGAAGCACATCTTGTTGAACACCAATAATGTGATCAGATCTATAGAGGGTAACAAAGTGAAAACAATGGATGTCCCAAATACATAAAAAGCTGATCCATGCTGGTATAATTTTATAGGAATTTTACCAATGATTTCATAAGAAAATGGTAGAACTTTACTCTGAGGCATCCTTAAAAACACCATGTGAAGTTATTGCTTCATCTTAATACATATGAATACTTCTTCCAAATATTCTTATAACATATATGTATATATAATCTCTGTATATTTAAATCTTTTAAATAATAACTTTTTAAAAATATTTTAAATAATAACTCTTTGAAAGAATGAGAATTAGTTTTGTATGTTTGTACATCACCTAAATGTTCAGTCCTGACATCACTGGCACAATCTTGATACAGTCATTAAAGTGACTGTAATGCAACTTTCTGTGCAGTAAAATTAGATAATGTACATAATGCATTGCATTCTATTGATTCTGAAATGACATTGTGGAAGAGATTCATACTTAAGAGCGCCACACTCTTCAAAGACCTTAATCATAATTATTTAGCACAACCCAAATGTGGGTATTTTCAGAGTTTACTTATCAACATACTTTATCTTTACATTATATACATATGCAATATTTTCACATTTCCAATATTTAATGCAGTATGCTTTCTTCCAAGAGACAAAAGAAAAGGATTATGATTCTTAATAGATCCCTTGCAGTACCTCTGGACACTTCCAAAATAGAAATAACAGAAGTGGTAAGGTATTTGTGATTTCTAATGTAGATGGATTGGTTTGTTTCCAGGCTTTTGTTGTGGTGGGGGGTTGGTCTTTTTTTTTTTCTTTTTTTTTTCTTTTTTTTTTTTTTTTTTTTTTGTTTGGGGTTTTGTGGTTTTTTTCCCCAAACAGACTTAATTAAATAATTAATCACATGTCTAAAGTCCCTGAGTTAATAAGAATTCTTTACTTAAAAATCTACTCAAATGCACATCTAGGAGCACTTTGAGGTTTGCTCAGAATACAAGATGACAAACACTGGAGATATGTTTGTGATTTCCTCCATTTCAGGAAAAGAAAAACTTAAACACAGTAAATTAAGTGTCAGCTTTTAAGCTTCAAAACAGCATGGAAAAAATAAGAAGGAAATGTATTACTTTAAAGAAATGTTTTAGAAAAACTGTAGACATGTTAAATCACTGCCCACCTTTCTATTAAGCAACACAAAAGATCAGTAATGACTTCAGATTTCAGGTAGGCCAGTCTTTAATTGCCAGCTTCTTTGCCAACAGTGTATTAATTTCACACATGCTTTAAGAATCTTCCTGACTAAGGTAAACCATTATTAAACAGCACAACAGTCTAAAATATTTTTCTCAAATGATGTTTTAACTCTGTTCTAAATGGTTTAAGGTGTGTGGGAGGGCTATCCTTACTTTTACATTAGTCCGTTTGCAAATAGGTTTTTTGAAATATTTTTCCTTTGTAGCCTTCTAGAGGGGTTCAGGCAAAATGCTAAATGGATTGCAATGTATCACTAACATCTGTAAAATATTGATCATTTTACTCTCAAATCCTTCAAACATTTGCTGATCCACAACTGCTTACAGACTGGGCCTTAACAACTTAGCACAAACTTATGTTTAGAAAAGTATCCTTTCTGCTCTGCTATTACCTTAAAATTGAATTCAGAAGTCCCCATATATTCTGCATTTTAGCATTCAGAATTTGGCTATTCTTTTTCATAAAAATAAGCTGGCTCCAAATTATTACTCTCTAGTCTATACTTCATCAAAACTACTGAAGCTCCATTTTATGTTGCTGATATGATTTAACCTTCTTACTGTAAAAAATTGTCTTTCTGGTATTAACACTATGAAGCACTCATCTTCTTCCACTTACAAATCACAGACTGGTTTAAAATGCAGAGTGCTTCAAAATTAAAATGAAAGTATCAGGTCTCAAGCAAATTTGTTAAAAAACCAAATTACCACAGTAAGCCTGAATAGATACATGCCTATATTCACGTGTTTTGCATCTTTCACTCCCACTGTACTCAGCCTATTACAATATAACATGTGCTTCCCATGACTTAGATTAGCAAGATGATCAGAACAACTTTGAAGTATATTGCATCAGGAACGTGCCATCAACACAGGGGGTTTTATTCAGGTATATTTGATCACAGCAAATCGTAATTCTTTATGCCCATTTTAAAACCCAACAAACCCTAGTCCTTAAGACTTTATTTACTACTGCCGTTTATTCCTAAACTGCTGAAAATAACTTGACAAAGCTGATGTTCCAAACAAAGACCACACTTCCTGCTCTTATACAGAATCTGGAACACCATCAATGTTTTGTTCAGCTTGCATAAGTCACAACTGATTGGCCACAGTCCCTGTGGGCATGCCATTTCATCCAGACTGGACGGTTCATTAGTCATAATTACTATAACTGTACAGCAGAGACTGCAGTTTTATCTCATCATACATCTTTGATAAAGCTGCTTCTATTTCTGCTTCATCAGCATATGAAGTTACATTATTGGAGCTTTCATTTTCCAATCTGTGATTAACATTGGTTGTTCTGCTTATGAAATGTGTCCCAAAATTCAAATTTTAGATAACGCACAAAGAAAGGCCACGACGTGACCACCGTTTGAACTTTGTGTTAAAAAAATCATGCAGCAGTTATTGCTACAGAGGAAGAATAGATTCTGAAATCACAGAGTGGCTAAGAAAATTTAACCAAGAAAATATCAACAAATCAGTTTGTGAGAGAATGAGGCTGTTGGTTTCTAAAGCAAACTGTGACACATTAGAAAAATCTCTCAGTTCAGTGTGAAGGTTAGACAGAGGAAATTTATGACAACTGCTGGGTCAATCAGCATTTTTCAGGCAATGTTTATACAATTGCAGAAAATGAAAGCCTGCAAACATAAAGAACCATGGTGAAAACTGACAGCCACTGCACTGCTCTCCTGTCAGTAAACAGATGCTAAAACACTTAAATCTAATAAGGACTGTGAATGCAATCTTTAACAAAATGCATTTTAAACATGTAAAAGTCCCACACTAAGGCATTTCCTTGTTGTGGTGCTTGTTGCTGATTTTTACATCTTATTGTGTGATAATAGGAAACACAAAGACTAGTGGTACCATCTGAATGTGCAACGTGTACCCATGATAGGCCACATAAACAGTCATAATCGACAGTTACATGCAGGCACTGAGGCTGCAAAAATCCCAGAGTAATTAGTGTTGTCTGAATGCAATGACATCTGTTTTCTCATGGTCCTCTAGACTTGTCAGGCCAATAAGACGTATATGAAAAAATATGACAAGCATTGCAAATGCCCTTTTGAAAGGTCTCACTTAGGGAAAAGCTGAAGAAATGACACGTGCCACCTCTTTTTTGCCAATATACCTAACAGCCAAAGCTTGAAGATTTGAAAAAGGTCTTTTGAGTCATTTTACATTTGACTATGGAAGGTTTATTCAGAACACAGCACCGTGCTTAGGAAAGAATATATTGCATCAGCTTTTGTTCTTTTAAAAAAGCAAGCTTCGTTAACAGAAGAGCAATAAAATGTGCCTGTTTACTCCTGACTAGTGTGCTTACATGCCAGTGTCATCACTATCTCCCTCCTCAATTAAAGCAGATACCAGGTAGCCCACGATATGCACGTGTATGTCTGTATACATACTTTTTTAATCATTATGATTATTTTTCTTAAAGAGCGCAACAAGAACAGTTTCACAGCTGTGCTTTCTGACGTTGCAAAAACACTGCACCCTTTTCATCTGAAGACCTAAGCTTTTGTTTTAGGATTCACGGCCTTCTTCCTTCATCGTGCCTGTCTCCCCCTTCTTCTTCTGGACTGTAGCATGTTTGAGCATGCGTTTTCTCCAAGAAAGACATTAGTCATCATTAACAGAAGCCCTGACACCAAGTCTAAGTGCCTCTCCACAATGACCAAGTGGCAATCATCTTTCTCTTACCCTGTCACTGCTGATTAGGGGTTTCTTTCATGAAAATTTAATTTGTCGCCTTTCTACAGCTCCTTTTTACGTTTCTGCAATAACACAACATGCCAGCAACACTAAAAATACAGTAAAAGATGCTGTACCTGTTTACACGAAAAGATAAGATTCAAACTGCATGGCTGGACTTTTTACCTACTTTAACAAGAAAAAAAGGCCTTGCAAGATGAAGAAAACAACTGATAGAGGAAAAACTCCCATTAAATACCAAAGGGTTCAAACAACCTGGCACATTTTCGATCCAATTAATGCAAAATTTTTTCCTCTGGAAGTCAGCTAGACAGCCCCTTTTTTAAAGCATTGTTCAATAGGCAGATGTAACAATACCTAAACAGATTTTTTATAACCATTTAATTTCATAACTGCTCCAAATGTACAGGTACTCAGGTTTTTAGCTTATACAAATATTTCTTAAAGGATTTCCTAATCCAGTGATAAATTTCAACCTCAGTTCTTGAGCCTGTATCAACATTGCTCTTGCAGTTAAAAAGCCAGCCACAAAGAAAAGGGCTTTAGCTGATGCAGACAGATGAAAAAGTTTCGGTCACAGATGATACTTTGCAGCTATTCAATGTACAGGGTCTCAGATTCCTGCTCTGTGTAACATTACAAACATTGTTGAACAAGATACCATAGCAATGAGTTATTTTAAGGAAGTTTTTCAAAACATTTACTCTTCTGCTTTATTTCAATTTGTCTAAAGATTTTTTTTAATTACAAGCACATGCTATTTTGTTAACATCTGTGCACAGCATAAAACCTGACTGAATTCCAGCTTCTGAAAAAATGCAGATAACTTACATCCCTCAAATAAAGTAACAACATTAGAAAACTTCATGAGATTCAGATTAAGATACATAAGTTCATTTAACTTGATTTTCCATACAAGTACATTTAAAAAAAAAACAACAAACCACCACTTATTACAATTTTTATGTTCTCTCAATATCTTTCAGAATTTAATTAAGTGTAAAGCTAAAATCTGGATCTACCTCTATTAAATTCAGAAATCACAGCTAGTAAAATCCAAGTAATAAAAACTTTATTCAGCTTCCTAAAGTATTTGGTACTCCACTATTGACCCAAAACAGCATTGGTAGTCAGAATAGAAACTGTATTGCTAACACTTTGGATTTATAAGAAACCTTCAATCTCTTTAGTCTCCATATATGAAATTTAAGAAGAGGAAACTAGGAATTAAAAGCGGATTTTGAATGGCAGACTGTGATTGTTGTACTGCTGTGGCAGCATAACCTTGATTAAATGCAGAGCAATACTAAAGTAAAAACAAAGCCCTGCCATGGTAACCTAAATTAACTACTGAACCAGACCATGCTTACAGAGAGCTGGTGTTTGAAGCTATTTTACTTGAACTCGAGAAAATCTTTGACTTTCTAGAGGGCATAAGATAAAGTTAAGCTTCTTCGGCCGCACACCCACCATTGCTTTGTTCTCTGCGCTCTCCTCGGCTCTTTGCCTGACGAGCCAGGAACGCAGACGTCGAGATCCTTGCTCTGCATCCATGTCAAGTTCAAGTACGGAAGTTTAGCTCTTTGACTCCTACCCCCACCTTCAAGTCACTTGTCAGTAAAAGGTTGGGCGATTTATTGACCACTGCAGGATGCAGACTGTCAGTGCTGAAGGAAATATGAGAGGGGGCTGTCGCTACTGTTCTGGAGCTCATTGATAATGACATACCTGCCTCTGTCACCCATTACCCATACTACAAACTACTTAGACCTAACTGAAAAATCAATAGCCTACTTGCACCGGTTCCTGTGGCTGCCTCCTTTGATTGTCAGCTCCTGTCTAGGGTCAGCACTTACATGAAAGGGGCTGTGACTGCCTGATGCTTTCAGGACAACCTAACGATATGAAACTAGCCAACAGAACAGTAAATTCTGTCCCCCTGCCCTCCTCATCAATTAGGCTTTGACTAGGCTTGCCTGTAGAAACCTGACCTTTTAAGTTTAGGTGAATATGGAACTAGCTGAACACGCCATTGCCCTCAGCACTGAGCCAGGAAATCCACTGACAGGTTAAACAAAACAGAAGGTTGTAACTGTCATAATTTGCATTGCACTTTCACGCCAACAAGGGTGTTATCAGTGGGGGCAAGCCCTGGAACACACAACGCAAGCACCCTAAGTCACTCTCCTCATAAATTTTCAAGTGAAGGGAGATAAAACATAAATTCACAAATGACCACACATTTCAAGTCCCACTTTCTTTCAAGTTCTCACTCTGGAAAACCACAGAGTACATATAAACAATTCCCCTTCCTAGGCACTCTGGCACGCAGATGCCAGTTAGAATGAACTTCCAAGACAGATGATGAACGGGGAAAAGCCACCTGCCTATGCCTCTTAAGAACTCCTGTATTAGGTTTATTCTCCGTTGAATATTTATACACATCAATACGAATCATTAATGGCTTATACACACGCACACACCTGTACTTTGGAGCAGCAGGTAGCCATAAATAATTTAAAAATCCCCGGAGAGCCCTAACTAGCACTTCTGAGCAGCATTCACTTGTACATCCTGCATCTTGAAAGTCCATTAGCAACTCCTAAATATCCCTGTGACTACAACTAAATGATAAATGTTACATTTTAATGCATCTGGCCTCCTTCAAAGAATATTGACAACCATGAAGCAAAGAACTAAACCAAGAAATCTCAAATCTAAAGTGAAGGCTGAACTATAATCTGAAGTTGAATGCAATAGCTTTAGTAACTATATATTGATTTTTTAAAAAAATTAATGGATGAATGCCTTGCTCCTCCTTTCTTCCAAAATAAATAAATAAACAAATATTAAACCCAAATGAAAATATTTTTAAAGTCTCTGATTAGCGCTCCTTTCTTATATATCAATTTTCAAGCAAAACTGATTTTATGTCTTTTTATGCTCCAGCTTCCATAGGCCTACCATCCTCAATATCAGCATTACTGTAAAATGCAGACAGCATGAGTGAGCAAAACACTTTACACAATTTGAACACTTGAGCTTCTTCATACCATGAAAGGACTGGCCACACCTATGAACTACAATTAATATTACTTTTTTGAAACTCTGAGAAAGCTAGGTATTTCCAATGCACTTTATTCAGTGCATACAGTTAACAGCTGTTACTGTAAATATAACAAACTAGTCCTAGAAATCCCAGGCAGGATTCAGAGCAATAATTTAACTACTGTTTTTTACCCTACAGCTGAGCCTTTTCAACTCGTGTACCCTTAACATCCTTCTCACACAAAAGCACACGGTGCCAGACATAAGAATGAGCTCTTAGGTAAGCAAGCGATAGGAAAAATGCTGCTGTTTGGTTTTCAAAGTTTAAGACTCAGTTCCAAAAATCCAGATATCCTTGCAAGCTTTACTTCCGATCGCTGCCTCAATACATGCCAGCTGCTGCATTTAGCTTATTTCAAATATACTTTTAGATATCGGTATTGGGAAAGGAAAACTGCCGAATTACAGAAAGGTAAAACCTCTTTTCATTAAAACTTCAGATAATATGTTACACTGCAATAATATTTGTTACACTGTAACAGTCATGTTCTAAATCCGCATGAAACAGCACAAATGCAGAGAAAACCCCTCGAAAATAAAAGCACAGAACTGCGTTAAAGCACTTTTAAATAAACAGAACAGCAGTTAGAATTAATATCACACTCCAAACAAACTACAGAGCAAACACTAGTTAAAAATGGTAGACCTAATTGAGTCTGGATGGTCCCCTTTACAGACCTAATGCAATGATTAACTATGCATCTGGTAGCATGTCAAGTCCTTTTTGTGTGCCTATCTGATAGTGAAGTGAAAGGGCATGGACAGTGTCCAGTCCCAGCAAGCAAATCATTTGGAAGCAGTCATAGCCATAGATCAAAGATTTTTCACTCTATCCAGAGTCTATTTAAACACAGCAACCCAGCCCCTCGTTGCAGACAAAACCAGCTAGAAAATAAGAAAGACTCCTTGGGATACGAAGATAATAAAGGAAGATAGAAGTAGAAAATGAAGAAAAGAAACAGACTGGCAGAACCTTGATTTCCATAGGCCAAGACAGCTGGTTTACATCCTAGTTTTATTTCAGATGGTTAAAGAAAAGGAACAATTTCCATCTCTTAGATCACCAAATATTATTTCAATTAAGCTATGCAGATGGCTTCTATACATTATTTGAGCCAATACAGTTTCCCCTTTCCAGCACCAGGAGATGGTACCTTGAATTACTTTGCGTACGGGTTTTACCTAATTCATAAGAAAATTAAAAAGAAAGAAACTTATTAACATGAAGAAGTTATTTTGAAATAAGATATGCACAGCAAGATATAAAATAGGAATAGTTATCATTTGATTCTCTCATTAGAAGTAGCAACATAACCCCTGCAATGATTTTATAACTAGTAATATACTACTTTTATGTCAACAGCATTTTCAAAGGATAAAATTTCAATGCTATGAAGTACAATATACAGAAAAGTAGAGAGTTCTAACTGTGCTTTTAATTTGAGTGAGAGAACAGTTAGAAGGTTGTTCAATAGGAATTATTTTTTTTTTAATTTTATAAAAATCGCATGCCTTTTCTGTCAGATCCAAAATCAAAACAAAATAATCTTAAAATACAGGGAGGGGAGAGTGAGACTCAATATATTTCATGCTGGTCACCAGTGCTATTGAGCAGATTGAGCCCTCTCTGTTCCCTCCACCCACAACACCCTTTCCCTCGTAGAAACTCCCTGAAAGGTTGTAACCTGTACAGTGGTTGGTGAGAATCAGAGGATTTCACATTGCTCTATGTGGTATTTGAAAAAGCACTTTCAAAAACATAAGCTTATAAACAAGAAGCTTTCACTTCTGGAGCTAGAAATAGACATTTTAAAAGGCTATAGTTTAGGGAATTTTAGGTTAACTTATACACATGCTTGTCTTGACTAGGCTGCATGAAGATTTTTATCTTCAAAATAGGTGCCTAACCAAAAAGATCACACAGGCTATTCTTTGTTGGCATGATCAGGCATATGCTCAGGGATGTGAACATCTAAGGCACCAAACGTAGGAAAGCTACTGACAGAAAGAAAAGCTGTGCCCAAACGCCTGTGAATTAATCTTTTTTTTTGTTTCCAAAACATGAATTTTGCTTATCTTTTTATTTTTCATACTTTTAAAGAAGTGCTGATTTAGCCTTATAACATTTTTAAGAACCAGACAAGACATTATCTCTCTAGTCCACCTTGTATTTTTCTCAAGCAAATAAGTGTTATTGCACTCAATTGGAGGTCAAGCATATGTCATATGCTCTCATACTTTTTAAAAGTTATGCTATTAATGTAATTAATCAATTATTATAAATAAAAAACAGTCAACATACATGAATTTGGTTATTTCTAGTGGATGAAACAGCATGCACCCACCCCAACTGCAGCCAAACAAAAGGCCCACATGATGTTTTAACAAGAAGAAAAATTTACAAAAGCACTAAAATTGTTCTTTCTTACTGCACATATCTGCCTTTCTCTGATTGCCAGGTTATTAAAGGCAAATTTACAAAACAGCATTTGGTATTCAAAGCAGTCTACAGCTAAAAGAAGTCACCATCAGTCACTATGAGAAAAGAGAAGATGCTACCTTTAATTCAAGGTTCGAGGCATTAGAGAAAGCCCTCACTGGCAGATTGCTTATGGTTAAACATCAGATTATGAATATGTTCACACTTTAGGACTGAACAGGAAAGTAAAGGTAAGCTACTTAAAGGAGTAGTTGGAAGCTATCTCCTTCCCACTGAAGAAATGAAATTTAAGGGAGACTTAGAAACATATAAATTATTTAATTACAATACCATTCTATCTTTATGGGAAAAAAAGGTACGAGATTTATGCAACACTCTTAACTGACGAGATGCATTAATGACATGTGCAGAAATGAAATCATCTTTTCTCCTCAGTATGTGCCATCAACTAACTTCATACATACAGACCTTAGAACAGATCAGCAGATAGCAAAGCCAAGCCATGACTTTCAAGAAAAGGTATACACTGTGTACCACTGAATGTAAAAGGAATTTTATCTGTCAAACCCACAGCAGCATTTGCTGTAACTATTAACCCGGTTTTGCTGTGGAGAAACACAACGTGCACTACTGAATCATTTCTTTTCAAATCCATACATTCCCTGCAGCAGTTCAAGCTTCATCAGCAGTGCAGGAATGTATGAAAACGACAGGCAAAGGGCACTAGCTCTTTTCCCATACTGTTCTTCTATAAATGGAAGCAGAGTCCTACAAAGCACTTAAAGCTGAGAATGTTTGAAGACTGATCTCCAGGAAAAAAATAATACAATGCTAAGTTCCACGAGCAGATTAATTACTCCGTTTTCTGCAAAACTGTTTCCATTAAATGAAAGGACAGAGAGGAAACCAACTAGTAGAAAATAATGGAATGCTAGCTGGGTCTCATCTACAAAGCTGCCATGAACAAAACATATACATACACATTCATATTTCATATGCTATTCTTAAAAATACTTCTTACCCTTTTGGGACCACCTGTTCCTGAATTCACTTTTCCCTCTCACTTTCACCAAGGGAGAGAAAAAGGGCAGATTTGGCAGAAATCCTTTAATAGCCTCAAGTCAATTTGATTAAACTTTGATTTGCCTTAAAAATTACACTTTCTATCAGCAGCATGTTATAGAAACCTTAAAATACAACGTTCAGAATAAAAAGGCTGTGAAATATGTAACATATGCCATGTCGATAAAGCAATGAATAGATAGTCAATGAAATGCAAGTATGCTATATCATAACACAGCAAGAAACTTGTCTGCTTATTGCTAAAACTCTGAGCTATTTTCTTCTTCTGTTGTTTTAAGGCTTAATACAAACACATAGCATTCTTTTAGCGGGAAAAAAAGAAAGAAAGAAAGAAAGAAAAAGTCTTTTGTAAATTTAATAGCAGCCCTTCGCTGCTACTTTGCCATCCTCAGCGTGAAGAAAATACCGTGGCACGCACCATGCCTGCACGCCTGGATTTACATCAGCTCGAGCTCCCCGCTGTACCGAGCGGGAGGGGGCAGGAGGAGCCAAGGCAAGAGCAAACACTGCACACCGAGTCCCCTTTCCAGTATCTTTTTACAGAAGCCCTCGTTAACAAAACACTATAGCTCCAGGCAGCGGCATGCTGATGTTGGCACTGCTTAAACCAAACAAACACGATGTTTAACAGTCAAATAAAATGTCCCGCAGCCTCCCTAATGAATTTGTCAAGGACCATCAGATCACCCCCGCCCCTGCCTCATTAACTCAAGTATGATGAGACGGATTATAACGAGGGAATACAGATCAATCGGTCTGAAGACTTCAAGTGGCTTTTAGCCCTGAGAGTTTCCCTCTCTGCGGCACACACACGCACACGGTCTTTTTAATGGAATACAGTATCTCCTGCTGCTGGAGGGGATGCCACTTCGTTTTATACACCATCAAGGAGCTGCTGATGGACTTCTACACTAACATACATAAAAGCAGAGGTGACAAGGGCTCTTCAATTATAGCCTCCTCGGATCCTGTTCCCCCTTCAATTATTCATCCCGGCGAGAGCAAATTCCGCCACAGATGAAGCTGGTCTTAATGCAGTGCGGCCACAAACGCCCAGACACGGGAGAGAAGGGTTTCACGTGCATTATTTGCTGGAAGTGTTTAAGTTTATTGCTCAAATGATGTTTCTAATTAGCGTCGGGGCAATAAATTAAAGTCAGCTTTTGTTTAGCTGATTTATTATTTACTAGAGCTTCAACCTCAGGCAGGAAAATTGGTAATGAATTGTTTTAAATCTGAACACCACTAACGCTACATCATTAGACACCTTATCGCGGACGGGGGCGGGGGAGTGTGGGAGGAGAATCGTTCCCTCCTTCTGCTTTTACCCTGAGAACAAGAACGCGCGTCCCCCCACCCTTGCCCGGGCCGCCTGACGGCTCCGGCATCTCCTCCGCGAACGCGGGAAACCCCAGGGCTGCAGGAAGCGAGACCCCGCGGAGCTTTCTTGCCCACCACTGATCGGAGGGTCGAGGTGCAGAGCACCTCGCCGGACCGGCGGCGAGTGAGCCCCCGTCCGCCCCGGGAGCTTCGACGGGGCGTGTGAAAAACAGTCGTAGCCCTAAATAACTCTACAATTGCCGGAGGGCGTCCGGAGCCGAGGCGTAGGACCCTCGCTGCTCCGCCCGGCCGGCTGAGCCGCCAAGAGAAGCTCCGCGCAGGCGATGCCCGCCCGGTGCTGCCGCCCGCGCACCGGGGCCTCCGAGCACCCTGAGCGGCCTCGGGGAGGCGGCAGATCCGCCGGCACTTACCCGCGCCCCGGGGCGGATAGCCCCGCTCCGGCCCGCGCATCCCCGGGACACCGAGAGACCGTGCGAGCAGCGGCGCCGGCGACTCTGCCCCCGTGGCAGCCTGGCCCCTCTCCCCCATCCCTTTGAAAGTTGCTCTCCTCGGAGCCTTCCCTGGGCTCGTCTCCCTCCCGACGGGGCCGGGCCCGGCGGGGACACCTGACACCGCCGCCCGCCCGGGCCCCGCCAGCACCGGGCACAGACCCCCGTCTCCGGGTGCAGACTGCCCCGGCGGCACGGATGGAAATCAGGGAGCCGATCCTCTCCTCGCGGAGCGCGGAGCCGCACCGGCGCCGGGCACGTCCGTACTTCTTCTAGCGGTACGGTCGGCAACAAGACATGTTTCTAATTTAAACGCACACAGAAAACAGACGGCGATATTTTCTTTATTAAAATCAGCCAGCTGCGGCGAAAGGAGGGAAGAACAAGAAAAGCGAGCCCCACTGCTGCGAGCGGGTTAACGGGAGGCTCCGCAGGGAGCGGCGCATCGCGTCCCGCACGGTCACGGCCCCGGTCCCGCTCCTGGCAGGGCTGCGAGAGTCCAAGGGAGGGCACAGCCTCCAAGGACACACGCACCCGTGGCCCGAGCACAGAAGATGTGGAAAGTGCCCTCCCGTTAGCCTGAGTTCCCGCAGGAGAAACAGTTCTGGCTGCTCTGCAGCAGGTACTGCCCGGGGGCTCCCTCCGAACTGACGTAACTGAGCTACGGCTTTATGTCCGAATCATTCAATATTCTTATTAATACAAACTTGCATAAAATATCGTTTCCTTTCGAATAACTCAATCCTGCGCTTTAAGAGAATGAACAGAACTTTACGGCAAGAGATTTATCTAAATTAAGGTGACTGGGGGCAGTAAAACAAGGTGCGTGCCACGCCGCCCCGGCGACGGTCTCACTGTCACTGCTGCAAGCCCAGCATTAAGCGGAATAAGATTTATGCCTGCGGTGAAGCACCGTCCCGCCTCTCTCCCGCTTTCCCCGCACACACTGGCGCTGCCGCCGGGTCCCCTCGCAGCGGGCGGAGGGAGCAGCGCGCTCACCTCACCCACCCTTCACCTGCCTCCACGGCGAAGTTGCAGAGGGAGCTTTTTTCCCAACCCGCTCAGACCCTCCCCCTGTCTACCCCATCCCATCCCGACTCCCGGCTGATCCCGGGAGCGCGGAGCGGACGGGGCGCGCCCCTTTCCCTTTTCCCCTGGGCCGCGGCGGGGGCGAGCGCGCGGGCGCGCGGTCTGCGCGGCCCCGCGGTGCCGTGCCCGCCGCCCGCCGCGATTGGCCGCGCCGCTGACAGCTCGGCGGCGATTGGCGGCGCGGCCCCGCCCCGCGCCCGCGCCGCGGCCCCATTCATAAACTACAGCGCCCGGCGGCACCGCCGCCGACACGGAGAGCGAGGGACGCGGGCACACGGCGCTGCAGCAGGAGAGGCGCGGAGAGTGGGAGCCTCGGCGCGCACCTCCAGGGGTGGGGAGGGGGAGGAGAAGCCATCCCAGGCACGGCAGCTACGCCCTCCTCCCGCTCAGGATAAAACACAGTCTTGTGCAAAGAAAACAAAACAAAACAAAAAAACCAACCAACAACGTCAACAACTCTCTAATACATCTCTCTCACAACAATCCATATAGAGCTGCAGGACAGGAATGAGAGATCACAGACCAAGTGCACACGTCTGCGCGTAAAGATAGAGACAGCCACAGAGCCGGGTTCAGCCAACGCCTCCAGCAGGAAAAGGGAAATCAACAACACCCCCTGACAGTCTGAGCGAGCGGCAGCCAAACTCATGCACATCTCTGGCGGTGCCACGGACTGAAAGAGAGAGAGGCAGACAGACTAACAGACAGAGAGTTCACTCTTCCGCTGTGGGCATTGCTCGCATTCTTCTCCTCCTCCCGTTCCGTGTGCGGTTTTAAACTTCGCCGCCGACCGGCATTTCAGCGGGGACCTTCTGCGAGTCCTGGGGAAGTTTGTTTGCTGTTTTGTTGGTTTTTTTTCATGAACTATTGAAACAGCATTTTCGTCGCTGCGCGGGGGGGTGGGCGCCTGAGCGCAGAGGCAGCGCGGACTTCCCTGCCCCCATCGCCATCCAAAACTTTGCGCTCCGGGATCCCGCGGGGGCTGCCCGCAACTCCGGCACCGGCTCCGGCACCGGCACCGCCGCCGCCCAGCCCGCACGGTCCTGCTGCTCCTGCTCCTCCTCCTCGCCGGGGCAGCGCTGGGCTTCGCTCCTTTGTGCTTCGCCGCCCTCCCCGATTTCTTTAATTGCTCTCCCCGGCGCGCCGCTGCCGCCTTCTTCCCGGAGGCGGTGGGGGTCTGCGACTCGGCTGGTGCCCTCCGCAAAGCTGCAGCCACCGCTAAAGCATTGGATCCCTCAACGTACTGCGAGAGCCCGGTGTACAGCCCGGACCTGTGCCCCAACATGATCGCCGCGCAGGCCAAGCTGGTCTACCAGCTCAACAAATACTACACGGAGCGCTGCCAGGCGCGCAAGGCGGCCATCGCCAAGACCATCCGGGAGGTGTGCAAGGTCGTGTCGGACGTGCTGAAGGAGGTGGAGGTGCAGGAACCCCGCTTCATCAGCTCCCTGAGCGAGATCGACGCCCGCTACGAGGGGCTGGAGGTGATCTCGCCCACCGAGTTCGAAGTGGTGCTCTACCTCAACCAGATGGGCGTCTTCAACTTCGTGGACGACGGCTCCCTGCCGGGCTGCGCCGTGCTCAAGCTGAGCGACGGCCGCAAGCGCAGCATGTCCCTCTGGGTGGAGTTCATCACCGCCTCGGGCTACCTGTCCGCCCGCAAGATCCGCTCCCGCTTCCAGACGCTGGTGGCCCAGGCCGTGGACAAGTGCAGCTACCGGGACGTGGTGAAGATGATCGCGGACACCAGCGAGGTGAAGCTCCGCATCCGGGAGCGGTACGTGGTGCAGATCACGCCCGCCTTCAAGTGCACGGGGATCTGGCCGCGCAGCGCGGCGCAGTGGCCCATGCCCCACATCCCCTGGCCCGGCCCCAACCGGGTGGCGGAGGTGAAGGCGGAGGGCTTCAACCTGCTCTCCAAGGAGTGCTACTCGCTGACGGGCAAGCAGAGCTCGGCCGAGAGCGACGCCTGGGTGCTGCAGTTCGGCGAGGCCGAGAACCGGCTGCTGATGGGCGGCTGTCGGAACAAGTGCCTCTCGGTGCTGAAGACGCTGCGCGACCGGCACCTGGAGCTGCCCGGGCAGCCCCTCAACAACTACCACATGAAGACGCTGCTGCTGTACGAGTGCGAGAAGCACCCGCGGGAGACCGACTGGGACGAGGCGTGCCTGGGGGACCGGCTGAACGGCATCCTCCTGCAGCTCATCTCCTGCCTGCAGTGCCGGCGCTGCCCCCACTACTTCCTGCCCAACCTAGACCTCTTTCAGGGCAAACCCCACTCGGCCCTGGAAAGCGCTGCCAAACAGACCTGGAGGCTAGCCAGAGAAATCCTCACCAATCCCAAAAGCCTCGACAAGCTATAGTGTTAACACCCCCGCGCACAAAAACTCGCCCTCCGTAAACAACAACAGCGCCTAAAAAACTTTTTATTTAACGCGAACGACGACGGAAAGAGGCGGCGAAAGACACGCGCCCCCCGCCACCCCCCCACCCACCTGCAGCTCGGCCTTTAAAAACTTGCCGACGGTTTTCCCGGCATAAACTCTCACCGCCTTGCACGGAAGAAAGGAAGAGCCTCTCCTCCCGTCCTCCAATGTGAATTTTTAAAATGTCACAAAAAGAAGCGATCGGACTTTTGCAACTTCAAAACGAAACCCGAAAGGTACATTTTCCAATCCATGTATAGTCCTTTTCTTATGCTCTCTTGTTTGCCTGAATGTTGTCACCAAGTGAAAATTATTTAACTATATGTACAAATCTCCCTTTAAAAAAGTTTTACTGATGTTAAATGTATTTCGGTGCCAAGGTCAGATTATGTGCCCCACAACTGACTTGTTGCAAATAGTAATAAAAATATTACTTTAACTTTAAGCTGACTTTTCGTGAATGGTTCTTAAATTCAGGAAAGTAGATTCTTTCTGAACCTCAAAAGTAAATTTTTTAGTAGAAACGAAAACATGAGATGTAAAGATAGTCTAAACGCAACACCTAGACTAGCCTGGCATATTGACTGACGTTTTCTAAACTTCCCTTTAGTTTCCATCTACCGAAAAAAAAAAAAAGAGGGCATCTAAGATAAAAAAATCTTATATATTCTGTAGTTCAGAATGTGACAACATCTGCTATATTTCTAGTACCTTAAACTTCCATTCTAAATTTTCTGAATATATGGAGCATCGCACAGCAGCTCGCCACAATTTAGTCAGAATTAGAGCATGTCGTTTCCCACCCTACAGTCGTCACCTTTAATTTTTTTCCTTAATTTTTTTTTCCTTTAAATTTCCCCAGTAAATCTCAAGCGCTGCATTTTGTTTTAAAAATTCATTGCTGTTCACTTTCGCTTTCCAGAGCAAACGCGGTACCCCCCTTTGACTTTGACACGAGGGAAGTATAGATCTACCCTGAATAATTAATGCGATTTAGAGTAACCGGTCGATATTTTTTTTAAACAAACATTTGTTTCCCCCAGATTTTTAAGTACAGCATAAAATCGCACCTCAGCATAGTCAGACGGGGAGATAAGCAGGAACCCGTCAGGAAACCACCCGATCCTACCCCGGCGCCCGGGCGCTCTCTGCCGATCTCCTTCCCCGCCCGAGCCCCCTCTGCCAAAGCCCAAAGAAAATCTGCTTGATTTCCCGTAGCGATTTCGCTTTAAGATTGCTAAGGACGACTTGGAAATACTGGCAGGATTTTTATCGGGAACGCATTGCTAAGTTTTAAAAACGTTAGGATTACCCGCTCGAGCCGCCCGAAAAATTGCCGGCTCGGAGCATTTCGAGCAAGTTTTCATGTTCTTTCGGGAGCAAGGGGGAGGTAAAAATATGTAAATTCTCGCCCCAGAGGACTACTTTCGTTTCTTTTTGGACGGATCCGGAAAGAAAAACCCATTCAAACATTAGCTGCTTTTGCCTTTAAGTTAAAAACGAAATTATCCCTTGCGGGAGGAGCCCGGGAGATGGAGTGGGGTGCGCGGGGGCGACCCCGCCGCCGCATTCCCGGCCTCTCCAGCCCCGGCTGAGC
The DNA here is from genome assembly GCF_036250125.1 of Pseudopipra pipra. Lineage (NCBI taxonomy): Eukaryota > Metazoa > Chordata > Aves > Passeriformes > Pipridae > Pseudopipra > Pseudopipra pipra. Next base: position 16,543,650 of record NC_087552.1, read on the forward strand.
TCGGCAAGCCTCCTGTGGAGTCATCAGAGCGCTTTCCCCCAGCGCTGATCCTGGATCACCCGGCAAAACGGGCTTAGCCCACGGGGCTACCCTTTCCTTCCCATAACAGCCCGGAGAGCTCGCGTGTAAACTGTGATCGTATCGCTGCCGATGCTATCGCTACGTGAGGCAGGTTTTCCTTCAGGAACTTGTCACAATGTTTTCTTTTCAGTAGTTTAGACAAATATACAGGGAACTTAAATTTATCAAACAAATGAAGCCTCGTTAATTAAGCAGGTTTGCTGAGCTACAGCGGATTAGTTGTTTGGGTTTTGTTTTTTTGTTTTGGGTTTTTTTTTTTCCAAGGGGCATTTTCTATAGCAGCTCCAGTCACCGCTATCAAGGTACATTGACTTCAGCAGAGGGTGGGGCAGGGAGGTGTTAATGCTTGAAAACAAGCTGCTTTGTAACCCTACTTGGTTTTTAAGATAAAATTATTCAGATTTTATTTTTAGCCTGCCCCCCCCCCGACATTACAAATTTTAAGACCTCCAGCTAAAGTAACAATCGCAAGCAGAATGTAAGAGTTGATCCCAGTATTTCATATAACCAACTCCTCCTGTTATAAGAACCCAAATAAAATCTCTCAGATGCAGAATAAAAGATACAGTCAAGCCAAAACAGAATGCCTGCTCATAGTTAAGAAAAAAACCAAACTAGCAAATACTCAAAAACAGGAGAAAAGAAAGGAGGATGAATATATATATGTTGTATGTCAATGCTCCCATAAAACATGTAACAGGAATGGTAAGAATTAGTAACTGTACTCAAACACTCTATGTGCTAAACATGGTAAAAAATGTAGAATAATTCAGATCTGTAAGACTTTTCTCATGCTAATGCATTACAAAGCAGAAGATTTTAGATGGAAAACCCAATACAGTAACATATCAAACTGACTTTACAGTTTACATTTATATCCTTTTCACCACTAAGTGTTTTTCAGTTTTGGTGGTTTTCTTTTAGTTAAACATAATGAAAAGAGGAAGTATTGCAAAATTTTAAGAACTATCTCATACTTGAAATAATTTCCAATATATTTCAAAAATACTTCAGGACCAAAAGAAAAGTTAAATCTTATTTATGATATCACATAAAAATCACAATTCTAGTTAATTAATTATACTAAAATCTAGCCCTAACAATTTGAGAGCACTGCTTTTCAAAATAAATTTATTCCTTGATAGGATTTGATAATCCCAGCTTTCCAACCGAATGTCATTTTTAATACAGATACAAGCAATTTACTCAGTAGGAACAAAGAACTGAACTGATGCTTAACACACAAGCTGTTCTCTGCAGACAAGCAGAAAACCACTACTTCTTCCAATAGTAGCCTTCACAAAGAAATTATTACCTTGTTTAATATTAAGCAGATATTTAAAAAAACAAGAGCCACAACTGTGCTTAAGTTGGGATGCGAGAATATTTACCATTTGCCTCATACTTTTGAAATGCTGCTGTGACACTGCAGAAAACATTCAAGTGCACCCTTATTAAGCTAATCGCAAAATATATTCCTTTTGAAACTGGAATTCTACTGAAGGGTACTAATTTTAAACAAAAGCAAATTGGAGCCAGTAAAGTTTGTGGAAATTAGCAAGTCAGTTCAGAAACGTATTTCAGGAGGGCAATTATGTTTTCTACTTAGGCACAATAAATAATAACAGGCCCCGTAAAATCTTCTACAGAATAATACCACAACTTAGGAGAGTAGGAAGTTTAGCACTATGTTACATTGCCATCACACAAAATCAGGAAAGTAAAACAAAGCATTTGGGCTAAAATGCCTCCTTGAACTTTCCAGTATTCACACAGGCCTGTGATTCAAGATGTCTTTATTTAAGACATCTCCCTGGAGCTTTATTCACAGCAAGCTAATTAACATTCAAGTAGGGGCGAATTGTGGGAGGGGGAGAAAAAGGAGAAGGAAAGGAGGTGTCACCTATGTGAAGTTCAGTAACATATATGGTCAGTCACAAAGTTATTAAAGCAGCAACACTGCAGACCAATAGAGGTAAAGGAAGTCGAGTGAAGAATTAAAGGTCTTGGGTAATTTGTCATCATCTCTCAGAGCTCAGGGTCAATGATCTCTTACCTTTGGGTCGATTTTCTTAAAACTAGGATCTTCTTCATCCACCTCAAAGTAGAGCTCAGAAAGAGTGATGGAAAGAGTGCCTTTCACTACTACTGAGGGTGCCACAAGCTGAGCTGGTGTGCTGAGGGCAACTGGACCTGCCAAAGCCGGAAAACACCAACAATGTTCAAACTGAAAAGAACGCGAGTGCAAATTATTTGCTTTTCAAGCCAAGAACATTAAAATAAAGCAAAGAGTATAGCTCTTCCTTCAAGAGCAAAACTCTTTTTATCCTGGAAAAGAACATATGTAATAGATTTGCAGTGTCTCTGTGCTGCTGAACACTGAAGCAGCTACAATTGCAAACTGCTGCATACATTATACAGAGCTGGCTTTAGCATGGCAGTATTTAGCTTTTACTCAGACATGTTTTTCCTTCTGAGAAACTTATAGACTTGCATACCTTCTGTTATATGCAATACAGAGAGTGCACACACGAACACTTGAAATCTTACTGTCTGATGTGTTCTTTAGTTACCGGAAAGTTTCCACAGCTTTTCACCAAGATGAACGTAGCAGTCAAGGTTCAAAGTTGTCTAACTGTAAAGTGTTCCCTCATGGATGCTAGAAATCTATTGTTAAGGTTACACAATGTTATAGAGCCTAAAGTAAAATGTTTTAAAGATGCTTTTGATTCCACTTTAAATATTGTTCAAGGAATCCATACAGTGTTAGTGTAGCTCGGGGACTGTGGGAGTAAACAGCTGGAGGGTTGGTTTCCAACTGAATGAATTTTTATTGGAATAATCACATCACAGGGCTTATCACAGGGACAAATCAGACTACTGCTGAAAACAATAGGTTCAGCATAGATCTGACAATGCAGAACCTATTATATAAACTAACACATACAGAAAGAAAACAGGTTAGGTTTGTCATCCAGCTGATTAAGAGGTAAGGAAATGAAGTTACTCGGCTGCAGTATTATCTGACTTTTGCAAAACAGTGGAAGAAATTAAATTGACACAGATAATTTTGTTTTAATAAAGCATCTATAAAGGAGGTACACACGTTCAGGTAATCAACGTGAGAATAACTGACAAAAAATTCAGATGAATTGTCATTTCCATCGATTGTTAGGAGGGTGATGGTCCTTAATCTCACATCAATCTCAATGTGTGCCACTAGGACAAAAGAAGAGATGCTCTGCTGAGATCAGAGCAGCTTTGCCCTCTATTCCCAATGTACAAATACATTGTGTTTGCAGATGGGCATGAGATAGCTGTGGAACTGCCATGATTTCCCAAAGCTCACCCCCACAAATGGATGAAATAAGCAGCTATGTGTTCTTTTGCTGTCTCCCTTTGCCCCCTGTACATTAGCATGTAATCCAGAGGAGAAATAACATTTTTTCAATCACTCGCAGACATTCAATTACAGGGCAAGCAGACAGCTGCAGAAGCTGGGGCAGTCCAGGTCCTGTAGAAGACCCCTGACAATTTCCACTTCATTTCTAACCCACACCACTTTATTAGTGAGGATTACTTCTTAATCCTATTGCCATTGTCAAGATTATATAATTAAACTCCCCTTTCACCTCTATTACAGTATGAATGTATTACTCGAACCAATGAATGAATAATAGAAGGAAACATGGAGAAGGCTGTTGAGAAGGAAGCTCATTGTAGGGAGTGAAAAATAAAAGATTTCTATACTGAAAATGCCATTGCATCATTCTCCTGTTAATTTATTTTACTTTACTCTTCCTACGCAGGTTTTCTTTATTCATTATGCTGCATTTTTAACTTTGCTTTTTTTTTTTGTTAATTAAATGGAATGGAATGCAGTTCATGGATAAGCTAAATGCCAATAAATAATCATTTTCAGCATTTTCAGTGAATTATATGTACGATACTTATCAATGTAAGATTATACTACTAGCTTCTACGGCAACCAGAATTATCCAATAACTGACAATTCTCCTCAAGTAAATGTACATAAGATACCAGAGGAGAAGCAAATGAACACAGAGAAGTTTGCATTTTCCTTGTAAAAAACTCACATTCCTCAAATAACAACGGAGACACTTTATAACTCCCAGTCCCTGAACCACTGCTTACTCCAGTTTTCCATTTTGAAATGTACAGAAATGGATCCACTGCACTCAGATTGCAACATCAGCAAAGGCTGCATGTGACTGTGTAAAATTAATTAAGTTCAATGACCTGAAGTATTATTTCTCCTGCTTCAGAAAAAAAAAAAAAGTGAAGTCTAATAAGACTACAGTCTGTGGAGAAAGAAGAACTTCAATGGGGGAATGTCTAGGGATTTAATGGAGTTAAATCCAGTGAGTGTAAAAATCCTTCACACTCAAGTAAATAACAAATATGTACAATTTTACAGACTCAGGAAAAATATTAGAGGTCTCAAAACCCTTTAATTACAGACGACTTGCCTAATTGTCCACTAGGTCTAGTGATTTGAGTGGAATGAGATCAAAAAACAAAGAAAGCCTGTTTCAAGGTAGAGTTACTTTCTTTAAGGGGGGTTTCCTAGAATATGGACATCTACTGCAGAAGCAAGGAGGTTATATAAGTCAGAAAGACTTATATAACAGAGAGTGCACAAACTCTCCTCAAATGCACAACTCTCCTCAAATAAACCTCAACGGCCCAATCATGGGAAGCAACAATTTATCAATGTGTATCCCAAATCATGACTCACTGCAGAGACTGGGAGATCAGAACTTAAACAGAAAACAAGCTGAGGAGAAAATCAGATAGGTGAAATTACCCGTTAAGTTCTCCACTTCTCTTTCCTCCATGAATGACATGATATCATCATCGCCTTCCAAGAGAATTTCACTTTCTGAGTTCTGGTTTCCTAAAACTTGACTCTTGATGGACTGCTTTCCTTTAACAAGTATATCCTCATTGGGACCTGAAATGAAAGAGAGACACATTGCTGTCAGTCAGGTCTCAGAGGCAGCAGTGACAAAGGAGTGTAATTTTTCTTTTTTTTTTTTATGAAAGTTCAGGAAGAAAACTGTTTAGGACTAGTTGTGGAAGTACCTGTCTTAATCCTCTAATGTTAGGACACATCTAGTTTTAATCCTATTAAGCCTGCTCAAAATTATCCAGTGCTCTCTGCAGCGTTTAACTCTATTTCAAGTGTTTATGACAGAGGGGAAAAGGACACAGCGGATTCCCTTCCCCTGCAGCCTTCCCAGGGAAGTGGAGATGGAGGCAGGTCCCGACTGCCTGGTGTGTTAACCTGACTCCCAAATCCATGGTTCAAGCACACCGGACCACCACTGGGATGGAACTGAGCACGGCCCAGGGGGGACAAGGTGAAGGACCGTGCCCTGCGGGCCGGGAGCGGCAAGACCCTCCCGAGGGCAGCGCAACAGGCGGCCCCTCGGCGGGGGGAAAGGGAGCCGGGGAGGGGGCGGCCCGGGGGCTCCCCCACAGGGTGGCACAAGTCGCCCGGCCCCACTCCAGGCAGGGGCTGCTCCCGCGGCATCCCGGCGGGAAACCCCCCGGGAACGGGGAAGGCGAAGGGGCGCAGGCTTCGGCCCCGCCGGAGCTGCAGCCCTCGGATTCCTCCCGCTCCCATTCGCGGCGCGGTCCGCCGGGAGCGGCATGTGGATTCTGTGGGGAGGTGGCGTGTGGGGAGACGAATCTGCCCCAGGATCGCGGCTGGAGGCGGAGAAGAGCGTGCACCTGCTTCCAAGGGGCACAGCGCTCCAGCATCACGGGGGCATTCCTGGGCTCACGTCGGGATTTTCGGAATGGAAGAGAAGTGAACGAGCAGCTCTGGATGGACTTGGAGCGCCTGTTTCGCCCTGTACACCGTCACGGGGCAGGGAAATGTGTCACCGCCGTGCCCGGGCAGCGACACCCCCGCCCCGCACGGCCCCGGGAGCGCTGCTGCGTCCAAACCGGGTTTATTTAAATTACAAGCTCCAAGCAGCAGCAGAAAGAAAAAAAAAAAAAAAAGAAAAGAAAAAAAAAAAGAAAAAGAAAATAGGGAAAAGAGAAAAAAGAAAAAATAGGAAAAAGAAAAAAAAGGCAATAAAAACAGGCAATTACTTGCTCTACATGTAAGTTATCTCTTGCTGTGGTAAATGCCAAAATACAGCAGTCTATGTGTTGGGTTTTTTTTTCCTTTTTTTTTAAGGTGAAAATAAAATACTGTGTCTTAAAAGATACATTGAGAATACCCATGGCACAGCCGTGTTTGAAAAACATTCACCAAACAAATCAGGACCAACTAACTTCAACACACTGGTTGCTGCTCGCTCTGATTGCTGCCACACTTGATTTGAAGCTCTACGGGCTTACTCTAAAAATATGTTAATCTGCAAACATTTACAGAAGGCAGCAATTCCCCGGTGGCAATACAAAAAGTTTAAATTGTTTAAACAAATATATGCACATAAATTGCAAATAATAAAACTTTTCAATTACAGAAAAGTAAAAAAATCCAATCACCACCAAAAAAACCCCACAAAAAACAACCAACAAAAAAATAAACCCTAACAATAAAAAACCAACCACAACAACACAAAAACCTAAATGACCAAATACCCTGGTTTTGGTTTAGGCCTTAATCTTACAAACAACAAAAAGAAAATCAAAACAAATTCCCAAAACAACAACAAAACCCAAACAAAAAACTAAACGAAAAAATCCACCCCAAACCAACCACACAAAAACACAAGTAAAAGGAAATTTAACTTGCCATACAACATAAAATGCAATGTATGTATGATCCTTTCTGCCTAACTGCCATTTGTAAACAAGCCTTAAAAAAAATTACTGTAAAGCTTTAATTGCATCGTACGAACACAAATTTTACTTTCTTGCAAAATGTGCTCATGTAAATAATGATAACTTGGATTCTGGAGTTGTTCAATGTGAGTTGAAAACCTTCTTGTCATGGAAAATATGCAGCTGATATTTAGGAAGGTTTTCCTGTAATTAACTCCCCCTTGAGGATTTTCAGTTAGCAGCAGTAAAATTACCATCAGTGTACTAACACACACCACATGCACCCTTACTCACTGCCCTACCACCACTCTTAAAGATCAAAAAAAGTAAAACAGAACAAAACCACCTCAGGATAAAGTCCAAGATAATAAATTCTTTTCTTTTCCTTTTTTTGGGGGGGGTCCTTTTTCTTTTAATGAAGGCAAACTATACTTGTTTCAAAAACCCCATCTGCACTGTACAGACCTGCCATTTTTTGCTTCCTCTACTGGAGTCTGTGTTATACTGAAGATGCTATTTCAAACTGGCCCTCTACCTAGTCTCATTTAAGACTGAATTTAGAACCAAAATCAAAATTTAATACTTTTATAGTTAGCACAACTTGTCCACAATGCTACTATGTCCTTCAGTCTTTAAGAAAAAATAAAATCAGTACAGCAACTTTCAAACCAAAGATGACTGGATAACAGAAGTACACACCTCTTACCTTGTCCTTTTCACTTACTCAGATTTTATTTCTTTCCCCAATTAATGATATTATACTGATTCAAAAACATACATCTTACGTAACTGCCTTTTTAAGAAGAGATTTTAGAGCATAAATTCTTTTAGTCCGCTTTTGTAAGCTTTTGTCATCTCTTTGTACACGATGTTAGCTACCCACATTTCCTGACGTGCACGAAACGTGTGTACACACAGGCACAGGAAGATGTAGGGCCTGTCTACCCGCCTGCAGACCAGCTACTGGAAGGCAATGAGACATCACACTCTGAACCAGAATCTGCTTTTTCTGTACTGACTTGAATAAAGCACTACATCTGCAACCAACACACACAGGCTCATGTGAGTATCTGCACAGAACACAATACATTCCACATGGATTCACCTATTCTTCTGTAGATAAATGCACCTAAGTAGGTAGGCCACAGTCCAGTTCTCTCCATGTATTTACTGATCAGAGATACAGATGACAAAGCATTACATCATGTGACATACTCAGTTCCCACACATACACATAGGGATATTACACTGGATTTCATATTTCAGGTCCCAAACCCTGCTCTGCCTTTTCCAACCCAAATCACTCTCTGCCAGGCCTGCCTATTGTTGGGGTGACTGGAGCTTCTGGCTCCAGCCCTGCAGATCTAAGCACACACTCACACACCTTTTCAGGATCAAGACCTCAAGGCATGGCCTGTGTATCACACTGGCCATAACAGCCTGCTGGCAGAGTATTAATCTAGCACAGCAATTTCATTATTATAATTCATTAGTGTAATTCCATGCAGTCCTTCCCAAACCTCTCTGTAAGACTCAGCTTCTTCAAGCAGCTTTTTGCAAACAGATCTCGGCATCTGCAGTGGGTTGTATTTATTCCAGTTAAATCTCTGGAATGTTTGGGCGTAAAAATAACAGTTTGGCTTACGCTGCTGACCAAGCTTAAGACATTGCTAGAATGACACATTATTTTGAATTGTCTGCCTACAGCTTAACCTTACATGCAAACTACAGTTTTTAAAAGCAATTTGAGAAATAATGTGTCCAGAAGTTACTGCGTTTTTTTTAAGACTGGTAAATATGCTAGGAAAAGCAATTCAAGGAAAAGGTACATTAAAAACCCCCTACTATATATATTTTTTTTAACAAAGGGCTCCCTCTAGTCTTCCCATTTATTTAAAAAGATAACAATGGAAAAACCAACCACTTTCACACCAGATTTCTAAAATATTATTTTTAAGACTTCTTTTTCATCCCTTGAGTTGAGGCAAATAAAACTAACCAGTCGACTGCAATACTTGAGGTGACCAGCTGCCAGTCCTTTGCAGTCACAAAGCCCTGAACTCCACCTATGGCCTTGATGGAAATGCTACAGGCTGTCAGACTGTTTTAATCCCCCTCTCCTCAAATTTTTAACAAATGTCAATTAAAAAACACAATAAATCACTCGTTTAAAAACCTCGATAAGGTATTTTCTATCAGCTATAGATTCTCTCATAAAGTCTTGCATTTGGGGGTCAATTTAAAAATACCAACAGGTTTAAAGTACTCATTTTTTCACATCTATATAAGTATTTTGGTTCCATTTCTAAACAGTAGGTGAAAGGGAGAATAGAAAAGAGTTAACTCTTTCCATCCCAAACTTTCTACCGAACCACCTTCACCTCTCTTTCCTCTCCTCACAATACACTATTAGACTGACTTTTACAAATAGCCAGTTCGGAAGGATCTTTTTTTTTTTTCCCCTCCTTTGAAAAATTACCTAAAGCCTTTTTTTCCCAAGCAAGTTAATGTGAACTTGGGAATGGCAATTAAATTGTCAGAATTAAAAAATTTGTTTTTAACTAGAAGGTAGCCAGAAGTATAGTCATGGGGCTGGTATTGATTGTCTGAACAGAGAACATTAGTCTTCAGGTATTTATTCTGCCACCTCTGCACCAGAGGTTCTCCTTCAAATCAAATCAATCCCTGGAAAAGATTGGTTCTTGCTACTAAGACACATAACTAGGCTGCAACAGAGCTGATTGTTGTTGTTCTCCTCAGGTTTTACTGAACAATATTTACTGGGCTTCTGATTGTTTCTGAATAATTTTCAGTTGCAAATTGGGATGACTCCTACACTGTGAGCTCTCTGGGGTGGAGAATACATCTGGCTGTATTTGAAAAATACCAAGCAGTTGATAATGTTTACTTTCTAATGAAAACTGTGCTAAAATCCATGTTTTCAAGTATGGTCACTGCAATAGCACTTTTCCAATATTTATGCATTATTTTCCCATCTCCCTTCTGGTAAAATCCCTTAAGTCTAATTTTAGGTTTCGGTCTGTTATGTTTTGAGAAAACCTCAAATAGGCAGTAGGGAACCTTTTACACATTATCTAAAAATGCTTTTGCTTCAGAGACATGTAAAATTAACTGAAATGGAATAATTAATGATAAATTATTGATATGAAATCATAACATACTGGAGAAAATATTCTGCGAATCCTAGGGATATCTACATCACGAAAACAGGGCCCAAAAGTCTGATTGCAAAAGATCTGAAAATCAGATTTTCTGACATGAAACTGGTTAATATTAAAAGTTTATAAATACTATTTGGAAAGAAATAGATCAAGTGACCACTCCAGTCGACCTTTCTGACAACTATACCTTCTGAGACCCAGCTCCCCCCTCCAAGTCAAAACAAAAACACCACACCAAAAAAACAAGTCCAAAATGAAACATTAAAAACCCCAACTACCTATGCATTCCTATACATTATCTGTAGTTTCCAGTTGAACTTGAGCTTGTGCTTTGGTCATCTATTTTACACCTTGCCAGTGGAAGGACTTGGAACAAGACAGTTGCATTTATACACACACCCAGGCAGATAGCAACTATCTATATTTTCAGAAGTCACATTAAATAATACTTAAGGTAAACTAGAATATTCACTGGATAGATGAAGAAACAGAATGACAACAGATAACAAATGCAGTATGCATTTAAATTCTGAATAAAGGAAACTAAATATAATAGAAGACTGCTAAGGATGTCAAAATCTGAACAGAAAGGCAGACAGAAAACGATTAGCTCTATTTAAATTACCAGGGTTAGCTACCAGCCATGCCTATGAAATAGGGCTACTTTTATTCAGTCTTTCTTTGTATTGACAAAAATTGTAGTCCTGTCAATTACAAACTGAGTATGAGCCATAACCCTTGAAATATAGCATGGATTAGTGAAAATATCACAGTAGTATGAAATAAAAAAAAATTGCATTACTGTGTGTTTACTTATGGAAGAATTAGTTATGCAAATATAAATATTTTTCAGTAAAAGTAAAGATACTTTTAAAATTTTGATAAACAGTTTAAAGACCAAATATGAAAATATAAGTAGAATACATAAAACTGCAACAAGATCTATTGACTTTAAAGGACCCACAATATTAAAGGGGGGGCAGTTGTTGTTTGTCTGCGGAGTATTAAACAGAAAAAAATCGAGTGCCCTTAAAGTCCATGGCGTAGAAACAACACCCACTATTAAGAACAACACGCCCCAAAGCAAAAAATGGGTTAATTAATTCTACATCTTGTTCCTCTTTCTATAGTCAAAGATGTAGGGCTCTACAAACATTGTTTTCAGATCACTTTATTGACTATTCTCTGTACGGTCATTTATTTTAGAGGACTGATGTCACATTTGGCATTATATCAGCTGACATATTGTAGACATTTTCTTCCAGAAATGGCTCTTTAAGGCTGAGTGCAAGAGGTTAAGATGCCTGACAGAAACTAACTTTACAACAGTGATGTTCTTCTATATTCACACAACAGTCTCTATAATTTTAAATTAGCATAAAGTTTATGCCTCCACATATAATTTTTGTGTGTATGTATGCAGTAATTCACAAACTAAAAAAGAAAAAAACCAACAATTAAATTTAAATTATTCTGTTCTATGACATATATCTTCAAGGTAAAGGGTACTCAGCTTTAAATATAAGCAAATTATTTTTAAATACAAGAAAGATTTTTCCATCTTATTAATGTATTCATTAGACTGCAAAGTCATAAAATTCTATACTAAAACTCAAAGTTCATTAGCTTTGGGTGTGTTTTTGTTTGATTGTTTATATTTTTATTTACTATAGAATTCTCAAACTGAGAGTATTTACAAAACTCAGTTTTGTAAACTCATTCTCTTCTAGAACAGACATAGCAGATGTAACTGAGAGATCCCTGATCAGAAGATGGGAAAAAATCCTGTAAAAAAAGCCCCCCATCTCCTATTTTAAATCACTAAGTAGAAATCATCATTACTGTTTTGCTTCTTGAGCAGTAACTCTACATCTCAGCATTTGCTACTATTTATTCCATATCAAATTCTTGCAGAAAAACTAGAGGACTTACACATAATCAAATATCTGTGCAGTTTAACTTCTAATATACCTGCAATGATAGGCAGATAAGAGCTAAGGCTCACTGAAATAATTGCTGTGGATTTCTGAACAGGAAAGACCTTCTTCTGAAGTTACTAAAGTATAAGTAGGTAATTTACAAGGAAGTGTGTCCACGGATTAATGGCAAAATTGCAGCCACTTTTCTTCTGCTTAGCAAGAACTGTATTTGCAAACATGGCATGCAAAGCATGCACAAGGTGCCAGCCCTGCTAAGACGTAACGAGGGGGCTCAGCAAACCCCAACACTGCTTATATGAAGTACCGGTCAGTTTATCCTCGTATCGAACACGAAACGCAATGACAGAAGCCTTGGATTTGGGACCATTTTCCAGCATTCTCATGGGAGGGAAGGTCTAGTCTTTGCCACCACGCACTGTAACCTGCCGCTGGTGGCAAGCGGCAGATTTTACACTGACCATGTTCTCCGGCTGCTTTGAGCGTCGCTTCAGGATGTGTCGATCCGAGGGGGTTACGCACAAATCGTCGCCGGCGCCGCAAGTCATCTTCCCAGTAGTCAAGGCGCCAGAACTCACGAGGACGACTACAATGAAACAGAGGAGCCACATATGTTAGCAATTATCAAACAGCATGGTAGCGCTGAATTTCTGCATAAAGCTCTCCTTGTTTGCGCTGCTTTCGCCTTTTTTTTTTTTTTAACCTCCCCCCTTTCTGCAATCTTTTACTTAGGTATGTCCTTGAAAATAACAATATCACCTTCCAGTCTAAGGAACTCCTTTCCCTTTTTTCTTGGAAGGTGAAATGAGCACTAAATACATCATTTTGAAATGAATTGCTGACAGTGTGATCAGTTTCCCCACACTCTAGTGGCATGTGCTCCGATTTCAGCCTCATTTCAGCCTCAGCAGGGCACCTTTCTCAGTGACTGCATTTATAAACCAGAATAGGGAAAAGGCTATTATAAATATGGTATAGCATTACCTATATTAATCAAAGTCTGTCCCCCTTCATTTTTCTTCCTAATTTGTGCCTTTTTGCACAAGGTCAGTAAATCATGCCATGAATTCTTGGTCCAGAAAGTGTTAACTTTAATGAATACCTCAGTTACATGGTTATGTATGTGATAATAAAATATTACTCTGTTTAGATGTGCAGGAATTTAATTAAAATAATCTCTTAAAATATTCATTACATTTAGCCCCTGAGGCTTAGAACAACACGAGAAAATGCATTTCTTTTCCATTTACTGTTTTTAAATAAACCATTCCAGGAGAGTGAAACAGCAATCTATTTTCAAGCAAATCAGATTGCATTTCTGGTTTATGTAGTTGTGTTTTTACATTTAATTAAAAACTACATGTTATGATGTGTAATAATTGCTACATAGAAGGCATACTTTTAAAAAATTACATCTAGAAAAGGTTATATCAAATTCATTATTTTCCACTGTACGTTCCAAATATACGTAGATCTTTTTAATATGGTCATATACAAGTGCCAGTTACTATCTTGTTAGATGATCATGAATGAATGCCACTGTGAAACAGTATTTTAGCCCAGAGAATGTATAAAAAATGCCAATTCCAGGTATAGCAAATAAACAAACAGCAAATGCCTGAGGCACAGAAAGCCATGATATCCTGAAAACGTGTACGCCCAAAGTAAATAACACTGATTTTGTTTGTTTACATAGCTAGTATTAAAACAACGGATGAAAATGCACATAAATTCCATTTCTGATCCAGGAGCTAACAGAAGGTATACCTGCCAACACTGACAAGTGAATAGCCACAACTAATTTACAGATCACAATGTTAAAAAATACTTGGTATCTACATTCCTAGTTTTGAGGTTTAAAATGAGTTTTATTCAAGGTAAATCAAGGTTTCAAACGTAGTAACAAAGCCAAAATGATTTGTATAATCCTACTCTCAAACACAATTTGTAGACATTAAAAATTCCAACCGAAAAAACAAATTATAAAAATGGAGACTGCCTTTGTATTCTTCATTAAAATTCTGTGGCTTTTTTTAACACCAAAGAAAAGGCAGTGCTAGTCTTCATCTTTCTGATTTCTTAATTCCAGAAAAATACTGAAGTATTGGAATCAAATTCCCCAGTATCATATTTTCACACTTAGTCTGTATTACAGTCATGCTGAAATTGGAATGCTCTAGTTGTAAAACCCAATGATTTTGGAATAATTAACCAAAGAAAAATTATAAGCCACAAGAAGCTACGGGTTTATTCAAAGGTCGATTAATAACTTAAAATTCTCCATCAGTGTTTATAGAAAAAAGGCAGAACACAGCTGGCTACGTGCATGCCTTTGATAGTCATAGAGCACGGATAGGCACTTCATCATTCTGCCTTCCTACATTTATCTGTTAAAATTATTATCAAATATCAGCCAGGATGCAGTCGTGAATCACAGACTGCTCCTCGTCTTCAGGGGACCGATACAATGAGGGTCTATTCATCAGCGTGGCAATCGGCACGAGTAATTAGTTCCCTAGACTGAGATCCCCTACAAAGCTTATTTCAGTCGGCACCGCAAACATATGACAATGAAAAGCTAATGGAAGCCTCTAAAATTTGTTAACCTCTTCTGCCATCAATCCTTCTGGTATTCTGCGCTACGGTATTATGCAAAGATGGTAAATTATTAATTTGTCATTCATCTATCTTTCCACAGTTTTGATAGAATTAAGTGATGCCATTCTTCTGGATAACAATTGCAATTATAGCACATCACAAAACTATGCAAAAAATTATTAGGACAGTAGGTAACAGTGATGAGGCATGAAGTATTATCCTGAAACATAATACATCTTTAGTCCCTTACTTTTATTTTTAGTTCAGCACAGGAAATTTGCATAGGGTTCTATCTCCTTCACTGGTGCACTGATTATTACAAACAAATACATATCAGCTATTAGACTGTGTATTTGAGTATTTGTAACTCCTGGCAACCACTGCATTATAAGATTAAAAAAAAGTTATCTACCCTCTACACATAGAAAAACATGCAACAAAAGCCTGCAAAGCCAAAACCAAACACCAATGTTGACTAATTCTTATAAGTGAGCCATTTTTGAGAGCAGCTACTGGGAGAAATGCATATTAGAAACAATTTAAGCCAGTGTATTATACAGCTACACCAGAACACTACCTTACTGGTAAGATCAATTAACCACTGCAGTCCCCTCCCCAAAAGGCAGTATTGTACCACACAGATGTTATACCTCTGCAGCTAGGGGGAGACAGACATAAATATTGCTCTGATTTGGGCAGAACTGACTGCTGACAGACTGAAGGATTATGAAGCAGAGGATCAAGGAAGCAGATTTTGGAAACAGTACAGCAGCATGGGCTACAGGGGATATATGACAGCAGAAGTTCCCAGCCCTACAATAAAGGCTGCCATATGGACTAAAGGTGCTATATGGACTGGATCGATGAACATAAGTACTCAATTAGTCTAAGTGCAAGAGCAAAGTTTCTCAGGGGATCAGGGATTTATGAATTATAAATCACATGATTTGCATGGATTTGGCAGGGCCCCCTCTAAATGTGATGCACAGTAATTAGTGGTTCCTTAGTAACAATATTGACTGAATAGAAAAAAAGCTTTTATATTAAATGTTTTGTTCAAATAGCATAACTATTATATTGCTTTCTTTTTCAAACAGTTTCCCAAATTATCAGGCTATGTACTCAGAATTGAGATAAAACTTTCCTCTCAGTTCCATGCAACTAACTTAACTGCTAAAATTGTACAGAGATGAGATTAAATATAGAATGTTTCCTGTATCCTCAGGACTTTGTGTCTTGAAAAAAAAGTCACTTCATTTTGGCCAATGGGGAAAAGCATGAATGCTTACTTATCTTCACTCCAGGAACAAGAAACCAATTTTCCTATCAGTTTCAAAGATTTAAGACAATTGGAGACAAAACATATCAACTGCTGTATTACTTTTATTATGGTGTTAGAGCAAAGGAATTTTAGTAATGGGAATTACCTACTGGTCCTCATACACTGTAGACTTAAATTGAATCTAAGCAGTACCAGAGAAGGACAATAGGATCATGCAAATGCTGTAGAATCACTTCTTGTAATGTCTTATCTATTGGGTATTTCAAGATACTCTGCTACCCCTAAGATACCAGAAAAGAAACAGTCAAGCAAATTAGCGTGGTTTGTAAAGGCGCTGTGTGAGGTGGGGAAGAGGAAAGAAAATGTAAACCTACAAAAGCAATAGTTTGAGAGGTCCTAGTTCGGTACAGGCTACCAGTTAGCTGAGAACAGATTTTAGCACACCACAGGAGTCCCCATTCAAATCTTTAGATTAGTAGCAAATAAACGAATACAGCACAGAAAAGAGAAACAAAGAAATTGAAAGAAAGGCAAAACAGTATAGTGTTACAGAAATCATCTGCAGAGGCAGAGGATGACCAGAGCTCTAAAAAATCTCTTCTATCTAGAAGGCTACCTAGTCTCAAGGGCAACAAAAAACACTTCCATGAAAGGCAATTGCAACAAACTTAAAAGCAGATAAACCTATGCGAAGATACCAAGATAAATTTTCAGATTACATACTCCTCCTTGGAACTCTCACTGTAGAGTTAAGCAGGTGAGTCAATCTCTGAACCTAATCAATCCTTGGTCTCTCCACTAAGACCATCAGCAAGGCAATCAATCCCTGATGACAATTTCTAAGGTGTAACTGTTCAAACACGGGCTAAATTAATGTCATAGCCAAAAACAGAGCGGCAACACCACTTATTCATCAATAACAACAGGAAAGGTTTGAAAGGAAACAAGAAAGACGGTGGCTCTGTGGTTTCTCTATCACCAACTGCATGACTACTACAACTTCTAATTAAAGTTTGTTATGCACTTCGGTCGCAATAGCTCATCAAATGCAGAATATCAGGTGTTCCTTCTAAATTACACATAAGAGCAATCATAGAATGCAAATAGCAATGCACAATTTTAAAAAAAATATATGTCAGATTATTTTAAAGCTGTTCAGGAACATTTCTTGGTCTACATCTAGATAACTTTTGCTTCCATGTAAAATGCTCCAAGAACTCAATCCGGATATCTCCCGTGGGGATACACAAACATTTTTTCTTGGAAAAAAAAAAAAAAAGGCAAAAGCAAAAAAAAGAAGCAGCAATAAGCATTTCAGATTTGAATCAAAGAATCATAGAATGGTTTGAATTGGAAGGGACCTTATTAGAAATCATATAGTTCTAACCTCCCTGCTGTGGGCAAGGACACCTCCCAATAGACCACACTGCTCAAAGCCCTGTCCAAACTGGCCAGGAAGGCTTCCTGGGATGAGGCATCCACAACTTCTCTGGGCAACTTGTGCCAGAGTCTCACCAACCTCACAGGAAAGAATTTTCTTCTTAGTATCTAATCTAAACCTGCTCTCTGTCAGTTTGAAGCCATTTCCCCTTGTCCTATCACTACATGCCCTTGTAGAAAGTTCATTTCCAGCTCTGTCATAGCCCCTTTAGATACTAGAAGGCTGCTAGAAGGTCTCCTAGTAGACTTCTCTTCTCCAGGCTGAACAGTCCAAACTCTCTCACAGCCTTTGCTCATAGGAGAGGTGTTCCAGCCTTCTCATCATCTTGGTTGCCTCGTCTGGACTCGCTCCAAACAGGTCGATGCCCTTCCTGTGCTGGGGACCCCAGAGCTGGATGCAGCACTGCAGGTAGGGTCTCACCAGAGTGGAGCAGAGAGGTCTGCTGGCCACCCTGCTTTTGATTCAGTCCAAGATACAACTGACTTTCTGGGCTGCAGGTGCACATTGCTGGTCATGTCCAGCCTCTCACTCACCAGCACCTCCAAGTCCTTCTCGGCAGGGCTGCTCTCAATCCATTCATCCCTCAGCATTGATTTGATTGCCAATTCAAAGACAGAAGTGCTGAAGTTCTAAAAAGTACTGCAGAAATTTTGGTTAAGTGCCTCCAGCAGACTGCAGGGCATCATGTTAAGTAAGAGGCTGCTTTATCTTGTAAATTGAAATCCACTGCATTTTCATACAGCTGGATGTCCAGAATATTAACTAAAATCTCTCATATTTTGCATGTCAGTAAAATGCAAGGTATGTTCCACTGACTCAATAAAATGCAATTGCAGAAAGCAAGTAAAACATTTTCTGAAACCCTTCAATATTCTTGTAATGAGCTTTCACAAACTTTGATCTAAAAAACCAAGTTACACTAGAGCACACGATCAGCATACTACTACGTTTGTAAACATTAATCTAAAAATTGTTTTATGCACATCTAGATGTATTATCAATTTGTAACATGACCAAAAATATATAACATACTTTGGAAAATAAAACATTGACCTTAATGATGGTAAAGCAAACACTGAAGATGTAACTTAAAAAGCAAGTTCTCAGCAGCACTACCAAGTTCAGCATTTCCTACAGAGATACCATGCACAAGTGTTTTCCATGTGGTAAATCTAAATTAGAGTACCAGTGCAGTAGGGAAAAAGAGGTTTTCAGTAAATAAGGTTCCTGATCTGATTCCCACTTTACCTGTATTACCAAAGCATACAGGAAAAGGTTTGATTAGTATCAAGTCAAAGTTGCAGCTAAAACATTACTTGGCCAGACACACACCAATGCGTGTATTTCACAGCACTTCACTCATAATGTACCTACTTCAGAACATTAAAGATTAATTAACTCCTGATAAGTGCATTGAGATCTTTGGAAACACTATCTACATTACCTATACTTTTCTGCAATGGCAAAATCAGTTACAGTTCTATTCTCTCTCCCTCACTCAGTTGCCTTCACATAAGTATTTGTGCAGCCACACTAAACTGAATGACAGTAACTATCTGGGATTGTTAAGAGTTCATTGGTTTTATTCGGTTTTATATCAGTAACCTGTTTACTCTGTGGCCTAACCAGCAACTGTGTAACTAAAAATATGGGAAAAAAATGTACAGGTGTGAGAAAGAAAGGAAGGGATGAGGAAGAATGTATTTGATATCAAAAAAGACATATCATGTAATCGTACTCTAATATTAGCAGTCTCTGCCTTCTAATGTTATCTTCGTTTTCCTCACACATAAACATTCATATCCCATAGTTTCAGGATACAGACTTCCACAAATGGAAATAACTGAGTATCCTTAAGAGAAAAACATCATGCACAGGCCAGCTCTTAATCTCTGCCACAGTCATTGCTGTAGTAACAGGAACTGGTCATAATAAAGGCCCAAGGCCACTGAGTACAACTCCCTTGGCATAATATCAATTATGCAGAATGCTAATGTAATGCACTAAATCAGCAGAGCCTATTTACTTCTTCTTACCCTTTTCCAAGAAAACATTTAGCTTTGTCTACACAGGTGTGTGTGGAGGGGGGGTTTCTTCTATTTGCAGGAGAGTAGTGCCATTCTTCTTTACATCTTTCAGAAGAAATAGATGTAAAAAGCAGGCTATGAACTTCTGGCACAACGTCTGCATGGACTTAGCACAGAACCCTGAGGAACTCTGCACAGCAGGCAGGGGGCCTTTGTACAATTTAAACCTAAGGTGCTCCCAGTGTAGAGGAAAAGATGCGAACGTCAGTAAGGGAAGGGTGTCTTCGGAGATGTTTCATGCTATTTCCCCTTATAAACAAGACAGTACAAACAGCACAGATCTGTAATTCCTAGATTTGAATTTTCAAAACTCGTAGAAATGCTGTTTGTATGCT
The DNA here is from genome assembly GCF_036250125.1 of Pseudopipra pipra. NCBI lineage: Eukaryota > Metazoa > Chordata > Aves > Passeriformes > Pipridae > Pseudopipra > Pseudopipra pipra. Next base: position 16,563,400 of record NC_087552.1, read on the forward strand.
TTTATACAGTAAATACTTACGATATTATCTCTTTGTCTCAACCACCTATTTATTAGGCAACACAATTCCCTGCCCAGGCCTCCAGATCTCAGTGTTTTCATGGAATCATACCAAAAATCTATTCCCACCTAACTAGCATGAAAACAAAACTAGAGAAACAATGCCAACTTCAGGTATCACAGAGACTCTTTTCTGCACTGACAAGCTTTGAATTCCTCATTTAAAAAGCAATCCAGAAAAAATGTTGACTATAAATGTTTCAGTCTCCCTCTACGCATTATAAAGCACCCTGTCAGGGAAAAGACAAGACCACCTTTAAGGTGTTGCTGTCCTAGATAATGGTGTTATTAACCTCCAGTTTAAAAACAGTTCTGTTTATGTATGCTCTTCTTTGATCTTTATTAACCCCTTGGTGGCTAACCCTAGCTTTTTGGAGGAAGCATTCTTTGAAGTGCTGGCATTCCAGGGCACACTGATGCTTCAAAGAGGGCTCACTTAAGTACATGGTACAGTACTAATCATGTATTCTGCAACCATTATCTTATCTTAGACTGATCTTATTTTGATCAGTCTAAAATAAAACTGCACTTTCAAAGATGTCACCTTAAAACAGTTCAATTTGTGTTGCATTTCTGTCAAGAATAATTATAAATTAACTGAAATGAAAACTACTCCACTTTTCTACCAGAAGTTAACATGAAAACTTTCTTCTGGCTTTCAGTAAAAATTAGTTCAGACATGATTCAGACATGGAAGAATGAATGTATAGCAAATCTGCAGCTGGATGCTTTGGCTTAGTTGCTCATAAATCTTCGCAGATCTCACACATCCTACACCTGATTACAGTCAACAACATTTGTTTTTCAAAGTAACTATAGTTCACAGAGATCCATAAACCACTATTCATACTGAAAAAAACAATAACTATCATAATATACAAAAAATAGGTATACACTGCATCTCATTAGAGGGGGTTTTTGCTGTTCCTCTGATAATGAGGAAATTTAGTCAGCAGTACTTGGCCATCCCTTCCTTGCCAAAATGAGCAATGGAATATAAGAATAAAGGTTCAAGGATATAACATGACGAAGGAGCCAGCTCAATCTCTATCTACTTAGCCATTCCTGCTGGTTCTGGTGCTTTTACCTGAAGCACATGCATAGGAATTATCTATGCATTTTCTCACTAATTACAGCATCAGCAGATTTTCTGTGAGGCATAATGTGCATTGAAATATTATGACTCCGAGTAATTCTTTCAGTAGCTTGAAATTTGAGATCATAATCTTTCAGCATTTGTGGATATATGGACCAACTTTTGACCAAAACAAGATAATCTGCTCAGTTCTGTTATTTTGTTTGTAGATTGTTCTGACCCCAGAAGTATTAAACACAGGAATTACAGCAAAGCTTTACCCAAAAAAATCTTGGATTTGACCTGGCCCAAACATTGCAGCTTCACTACCATCTTCTTTAGAAGAAACAGGATGGAATCACATTCCCATATATCTACACTTTAAGAGCTGTGCCTAACCTGTATCCTTTTTTTATAGCTCTCTTAACAGTTGGATACTTTTCTTGCTTCCATAAAAATGTAATAGTGCATCCCTCTGATTGAACAAATACTTTTCTGCTCTATGTTCTTCTACAGGAAGTTAATTTTTTTTCCCTTTTGTATATATATTTTCAGAGTCCTCTGCCAGAAAGATCTAAAGTAATTGGGGGGGGGGTTGTTGGATTTTTTTTGGAGTTTTTGTTTAGTTTCTCATTTAAGTTAAAATCACTATCTACTAACCAAATCAACTCAGCAATTCAACAACCACCATAGAGAGGAGGTTTTTTTAACATAGAAAAATAAAGAGAAGACCGACCTCCCTGAGGTCTCTAAATGCCTACATATCAAAAATACATATATATATTTTATCTTTTTATTGTGGACAGAATTTGAGTGCATCTGGGGAGATAAGCAAACTCCCCCTTCAACCTCTTGCTTAATCACAAATCAATTTGAACATACTTGTCCCTCTGCTTTAAATTATGTTAGGTGGAACAGGCAACTCTCTCAGGTCCACTGCATGTTTGGCCTCTGTTAAACAGCATCTTGGAAAAGGTATTATCAATTCAGTTTGTAGGTTAGGATATTAAAGCCTTAGAGACATGCAACTTCAACATTACCTGCACTTCTCCTACTCTCTGATAACTAAAATCAAAGCTTACAAAAAAAAAAAATCCCAACCAAATTCTAAAATAATCAAGTATGATTTGATGTGAAGACTAACACTTCTGTCCAAGATTTAATTCAAGATTTAAAATCTGAGGAAGGCAAAATGTGGGAAATGACTTCATTGTGTGATGATTGCAGAAACACATGTAAGAAAGAGTTCAAATAACTGCAAACATTGTACCACGCTCTGAGACAGGAAACAATAAGCACAAGGCAGCAAGACCACTAAGAAGCACATGGAGCAAGACTCCTAAGTGTTACCATACTAGCACAGAATACTCAGGAAACAACAACAGGACTCAAATACCTTTAAAAGGGTTTAACTCAACAAATATATTTCACCCTGCAAACTGTCTCTAAAAATAAAAAACACAGCACTGAATTATGATGAAGCACCCTTTCCCGGATCACAAAGAGAATATTGTATTTACTGAAGGTTTAAATAAAGGAAAAAGTAGCCTGGAAACACACCTTCTCTTCCACTATATGTGATCAACAAACCAGGAGATAAAAGGCTGGCAGTTAATAGGCACTGCAGAGGAAGGCAAGTTCAAAACTGTCACCTGACAGAGTCTGCATGTGAAGATGCTGCCTGTGAATTGCCCTTGGCAAGGTAGTAACCATCAGCTCACACCAAGTCCTTTACAGGACATGTAAAGAATACTGCTGCACAGTCTGCAAGAACTCTATGTAGAACAGCACCAACACTATACACAGAGGATGGAGAAGCAGCAGAAGGTACAGATGTTAAGGTCTAGACAGGTAGGAAGAACATCTCCCAGAGTGGGGAGCTGATGTTGGAGAATAAGTTAAAAAAAGTCAGAGTCTCCATTTGGAAAGCTTAAAGTGTGTATTTGGGGCTCCTGTCAAGAGGTAGGGAGACACTTCATAATTGTTCTTTTCTGAGCACAACCATCACTGTCCTCCTATATTTGGATAAATATGGTACTATTTTATGCCTGATTACTCAGTGCTAATTTGAGCTCACCTAAATATCTGCAGCTTTAATTACACCTCCAATCAAAACTAGCTTAAGCTACTGAACTGCCTCTTGAGATCCACTGAAGTCCCATGGGTCACAAAGGTTCTGAAGATAGTTACCAGCCCCCTCTGAAAAGAGGCTACATTAATAAAAGAGAAGTGCAGAAGCCGTCCTTATTAATGTTACAAAAGTTACCAAAGGACTACTTGCAGTAAAGCCTGAGCAGTTGTTAAGAGTGCTAAACCACCCAAGGTTCTTTTAATATAGTAATTCAAGGGCTTAGTCCAAGATAAAAGCTTGCACATTGACACATCAGAAACCACTGAGAAGATGTAAACCTCTTTTCTATAGCTACTTTGAGAAATCTAGCAACAGTTAACTTGGTAATGAACACTTGGACTGAGCAATACAAAGACATGGTAATATTCTCTCCTCCACATAGCCTTGCTTTATGCTCAAGACTAAGAGTGTTAGCATTTAAATCCAACATTACAGAACATCATTGATAACAAAGACTCTAAAATAAAAGCTTAAGAAGCAACAAACCAGGAAATGTTTCCCGGTTCATTTCAGTGATTTAAACATGACACCCACAACTTCTTTCCCACCTGTGTCAGCATCCATAGAGACACATGTTTAAAAGACAAAGTCTCTTCTTCAGGGGAGCTATTAACTCTCTTGACAAGGCTTCCAACTTCTCCCTCTTCATCTAGCTATTCCTTTACTTGTTTTTAATTCACCAAAAAAACCCAAAAGCCCTCCAAACCAAACCCCACCAAAACCAGACAACCACACACCACCAAAAACAGTAGGAAAGCCAACAAACCTCTTTAGGCTTTTTCCTGACATCGAAACAACTTCCTCAATATTAAGCAGTGCTTCTCAACACAGCAATCCCATCAAGGAGGGGAATGAGGGGAACGAATTGGACGCAACACTGTCATTCATAACTGGAAATAATAACCCCTATGCAGCAAAGAATCCCTGTCTCACAGCCATTCAGCACCACTAAGAAACACCCCCATCAGAGAGGAGAACTGAGGGATCTGGAGTAAGTCGTACTGCACTGCAAACAAACTGCGTCGCTCAAGTGGTGCCACCAACCTCTCAAGGTTGTCCTCCTGCAGAGGGGACACATGAATGCACCCAATGGACAGAAAGAACTTTTCCTCACTAAAAGTCTAACCTGAAATTCTGCATCCCAAAATGTCAGTGGTGGCTTAAGGAAGAGTAAGATCAATCCGACCATGTACAACTTCTCCCCTAACACTGTGCCAGTTTCCAACTATTTTCAGCTCAGGGGATTTCCTGAGTCTAATGTGGTTTGTCTATTTATACTCCTTCTTCCTCCTAATGTATTTCTCTCTTCTAAGTACTCATCCACAGCGGAGAAACAGACTTCAAACAAACCCAAGTATCAGTGCCCTCAACCGCCACACACCGGGAAGAATTACTGCAGTGAAAAACAGAAAGTTGGAACTGTGGACATTTCTGGGAATTTCTGTTCTAATGTATCACTTCAGCAACAAGGTGAAGAGCTCTCAGTGGCACAGGCAAACCCCAGTTTCTGACTACAGGTTCCATCTGTGTGTTTATAAATCAAGCATCTGTACAGTATGGGATACTGCTGATATTCACAAAATACTATAGATGGGACACTAAAGAGGAAAATCCTCCTAAACTCCTAAAAAACCTATAAACTGTGTATTTAAAATCTGGGATACAAACCTGAGAACAGAACAGTTCTCTGTAACAACTGTACAATTCTCCACATTTTTTGCTGGACATGTTAATTCTTGTTTTATGTAAATTCTTCAGAGAAGATTATTTAGGACCACACCACTGTTAAATTATTGTGCACATACTTATAAGCATAATTTAAGTACACTGCATCATAATGCACATTTTCTTCCTTGAACATAATCTCCCTCCTGCATATATAAACTGTATCTGTAATTATCTGTAGTTACACCTTTCTCCATTATTCAGCCTTAGAAATAATCATGTATTATCACTGCTAAACTAAGCTAACTTCTTTCTTTAGTAGCCTATGATGAAAAAATGAAAGAACTCAAACATTTTGATACAGTATATAACACAATTTCACCAAGAAACCTTGTTTACAAAGTTTGTTAAATCCATCACAGAAAACACTCTTAAAGAGAAATCACGATAAAAGAACTGAAAAGCATGGGTTTTGTGCAATTAGTTTCTCTGCTGACAGAACAGTCAATTCAGACTGACACTCAAAATTGAAAAAAGACTGTTTCATTTCATCATGAAAATTGAATGTTTTCACTTCCCTTGTCAAAATAAAAAGCCCATATATTTTGTAAGAGATTTCAAGGATAAGATAAAATGAGAAGTTCTCCATTGCTGTAAAAACACTAATGTTTTCAGAAGAGAAACCATGCTTTCTCATTTCAGGAGGAAGATGAATGCAGTTAGTAATGAAATGAACAGAGCCCTGGAAAGAATAAAAATCATTAATTTACATGCAAACCAGTTTGGGGTTTTTTTAAAGTGATTCATGAATATTAATTTGAAGTGTTTCAAGTACTGAATATATACACAGCTACTTGTACTACATTTTTCAACTAAAACTTAAAAATAGAGCAATGAAAACAATGGCAAAAGGACTCACATAAAACCTGATCTTTTGCTAAAACTTCTCAAGGTCACAGGATTCATTTTCAGTATCATGCACCATTAAAATTTACTTTGTTGTACCAGTCACTAAGAGGGATAGAGAATATGGTTTTCACAAAAGGGATGGCTTTCATCTAGACTTTCACCCTCTTTATAGGGAATAACTTTGCTAAACTTTGGAAATGAAATACATGTGTGAAGCTATACGGGCAAGCAGCAAATCACAGCAATAGCTACAGATTACTTACCAAACCATATGATAGAAGGAACCAATCTTTGATACTAATCGCTGCAAGATGGTATTTTCCCCAAAAATTTCCCATGAGGGAAGGGGACAGTGAGAGGAGCACAGACAGACTGACAATCATCACAGAGATTACAGCACACTACAGGATTTGGAGGAGAAATGAATGCATTAACAAATGGAGCTGATTCTTTGGCTGAATTTATTCTGTGACATGGATTCAATGGCTTTTGAATGTTTCATAGAGAAATAGGTTTACAGGTAATTCTACTTGCCCAAAAGTCTTCTAGCATATAATTCTTATTTCTGTTTATTACATTTTAATAATTTGTATAATTTTAATATTTTTCTCTGAAAGGTTTTCTCTCTCTCTAAAAAACTTTCTCTGAAATGGCCACTCCAGAAAGACTGAAAGACTGAGAGTCGTTGGTACAAAGAAAGTTCTAGCTGCCTTTCACCAGTGCCCTCTACATCCACAACAACATAAGCAGCACAAAGAAGGAAATCATTTCATCCAGATACAGAAGAGATAAAAGAGCCTACAAGGCAACAAAGAAAGCATCTTGGTGTGGAAGCCACGGAAGATAAAAATGTGAGAGGGGAAGGATTACATGTACATGATCTGCTGGAGATCAAGCAGAGTAAACAGGACAGAGTTGGGAATCAGTTGGAGAAGAGGTAGAGAAGGGGGGCCATAAAACCAGGTCTGGCTAAACAAAAACCTGAGAAAAGTAATGGAAATCTGATAAAGAATTAATGAGGACAGAAAATGCAGGCAGGCAAAAGCAGAAAGAAAGCTGAGGGGAGAATATTTCTTCTATAATGTCTTTATTAGGACAATATAGGTGATCCTGATTCTATTGCTCCCTGAAAATGAGACCTCATAATTTTAATACTGTCCTACACTATTACTCTGGTGCTCACTTGTTATTTTTCAGAAGAGAGGGAGTGAAATACTGTCTGTATGTGTATATTGAACACTTCCAAAATTTCCCTGTCATGAAGTAATCTTGCAGGTGCTCCTTAAAATGGCAAAGATCTCAATTATACAAGTTATGTCTCACCCATCCTACCATTAAACAAAAATTAAATACAGCATCACCAACTCAGCTAAAATCACATCTTAGCATCTTCAGCAGCAGTAGCAAAGGCATCATGAAGGTTAACAAATGAGTTAATACAAAATACATCAACTTTTTAATGATGTCACTAAAAGGTTCTTCAAGCAAGAACAGGTAACACAGTTTATGTTGCCTTTTAATGTTTGAAACAGTAGCCTGCTGCCATAATCTGACACATACTGCAGTAAGGCAAAGGTAGAAAGGGTTTTTAGGAACACAATGAAGAGACAGTGAAAAGAAACCAAAGCAACCAAACAAAAAATCCTTTAAAATGACTTATAACCACAAAGCACATTAGCACAGGTACTGGATAGAACTGTAAGTCCTGGTTTGCAGTTTTGATATAGTCTTTCCTTCAGCTGTCCTTAAAATGACAATCTCTCACATATTTATTTTTAAGGGTGCATCAAGGACTAGTAAACATCAAAGTTGAATGCTACAGTTTTCTTATTCTTTAAAAGTTCAGGAACAAAAAATATTTGCCTTCCTAGGGTAGAGAGGGTACTCATGGAGGCTATTTGCTGTGTTCATAATTTAGAAAATATTGTTTCAGTAATCAAACTTTAAAACTGCTATTTAGAACCAAAGACCATAACAGACATATAACAAAATCCACAGATACTAACAGCATGATAAATCCAGTGATTAACTCTTTGGGATTTTGGTGTTTTGGTTCTGTGTTTGGGTTTTTTTATAGATATATATATATAAATTATATATTCCTTTATTTAAAAAGAAAAAGTATTCTTGTAATGCAAGTATTACTGTATTGTGAAACAGCATTTGCCTCTCCTTTAATACAATGTAACCCACAAACATATGCTTTGTGTTTCTAAGCATCGTTAATAAGGAAGTTGCCTTAAAGCCCATTCAAGTAACGGGTCAGTATTCCCAGATCTGACATACAAAAGGACTTCTAAAACCAACCTTGTCAATTTTTTTTGTTTATTTTATATCTATTTTTTGCTCTTGTTCACCCTCCTTTGAAGTTAGTCTTCAAAGCTTCAATATCAATTGGAATGCAGCATTAAGGATTTTACGACACTGTGCTACTTAAACTTTTATTGTTTTGTTGTGAAATCATAATCAGAAGGATTAAGCTCTTGTATTTGGCTTTTTCTTTTTTTTTTTTTGTAATTTACTCTTTTTTTTAAAAATTTCCAATTCCAACATGCCATAAATCTGTAGCATGCCCCTTTCAGTCTTCCAGCATAGACAAAATAATGCAGTTTACACTTAAACATGCTCAAGGAAAAAAATTAACATTCTTTATCATTTTCTAGCAGAGACAGTTAATACTCTCAGGCTACATTAATAGAATCTTTCTGCCATTGTAGAAAGTTTGATAGCACTCTTATTTCAATGTCTGAATTTTTCTCCTTTTTTTGACAAAGACAAATGATTGCCATCAATCAAGATCCAATCGGGTATACACAGAGTCAAGCAAATGCATCACTCTTTACTGGTTTTCCTGCTATTTGTGCAGGCTTTGCTCCATATTATTTTATAGAATGATCAAAAAAGCAGCCATAAGATAGATCATTCACACCCACTGTAAAATTAACTTTCATGAATAATGAGAGTTTTAAACCTCAGATAATGTATATGTTATACAGAAGATATTGCTGGAGTTCATTTCTGGCTAGAGATTATGTAAATGATACTATATGACCTTTATCATTACAAACAGGACATGCAAAACACATATTATTTCATACATCATTCTAAAGCAAGTCAGAACCTAAAGGAGAATCAGTCATTTATAATGTTCATGGTGAAGTGCTAAGGTTGCAAGAAAATGATACGAAGCACTTGTGATATTTTTGACTACTCCTTCCCCTTAACCTGTTACTTATGTGCTCTAAACATACTAGAAATAACAAAAATTAAGTTTATCCCCCCTGTTTCTTTACAAGAAAATTAGTATTTTGGTTTTTGATAGAAACATTTATCTCAAGATTAAACTACGCTCATAATATCAACTTAGGTCAAAGTCAATGACACTGAATTAACAGTAATACATACAGCTCTATTTATATAATGGATGAATAAGTAGTTCGATTTTTTTACATAAAACAATATTTTAAATCACTTTCCTTATGTTATTTCCTTATTACTGAACAATAAGCTAAGCAAAGTTAAATTGCTTAAAGATTTCCTAAAGATAAAAGGTACCCTTCACCATGAAGGCCAGACAGTTGATGCACATATGGAATCAATGACGAACTCTAGGAAAGATCTAGCAAACCAAGAAACCCTCAGACTGCGTTTTTCCAGACTTCTCTTTTCTGCACCAATGAGGAACAAAAAGAGTATGAAATGTGTTTTAAATTTTGAGGCTTACACAGCCCTTAAGTATTTAAGGGCATTTATGAAAATATCTAAATAAATCTATTTATACAAAATTATATATAATTATTTACATTTATCTGCATTGAAATATCAAATAGCCATCAAAGAAATTTCTTTTGCCAAAACAACAAGCCTTTGGTATCAGCAAGCAAAAAACTGAAAAATTCAGTTAAATTGACTCATATAATCCTTATGTCACAAAGTATATTATGCCACAGTTTACCAATTCTTAATTCCCAGTATCTTTCTCACTTACAAACCTTCTGTGTACCAGTTCCTTCCTCCAATCCTAACAGAGTCATATCTTTCTGACAGAGAGGTTCAGCAGCTTCTGTTGATCTACTGGATCACATCACAGCTTTAGATGCTGATCACACACCGTGCTTCACATAATGGCAAGAGAGGATTTAGTTTCATCCCTGATTTATTTCATACTCTGGTACTGCTTTTCCAGCATAAGTACACTTGTAACACTTGTCCTTAAATTTCCAGAGTCTTCAGCTTCAATGGAACTATTCCCCTTGTCACGAGGGTGACCAATCCCTTTCACCGCAATCATCTGAAGGACATAAAGAAGGCTAGAAAAGATGACTGCAGTTTTCAGAAAAGAACGTCAGAGATAGTTTAGAACGTAAATGACACTGGGCATCCCATCTGACTTCTCACACATGGGCACTGATAATGCATTTCTCATCTTCTCAGTACCGTAGGAAACCTTGGACTCCAGAACTGGTAAGTATCCAGAGAAACACTGGAAGTCAATAGAGGTTCTACTCTTTAAACACAGTGTTGTATTATGGCAAGATAATACGAAAACCTGGCAGAGGACACCTATTATTGTAATCTTTTCTGTGCCTCGGTTTGCCATCTGTGAAATGGGAATAATTATGAGTCACTGTAAAAAATTGCTCTGAAGATTTGTGAAGCCAGAATCACTCTAGACAGAATCACTCTAGAAAAGCCCACTGGTTTCTGTATTCAGTACAGAATATAAATCTAATTCAGAGTGTTAGAAACTTTACTCAAAGTGAAGATGAAAATTTTACCTCAGCAAGCAAGAGCTGGGCTACTGACTGAAATCCAAGTGAAACAACATCTGAACAGCTGCTTGGCAGTTGTTGTTCTGTATACTAAATGATAAAAAGGTCTCCACAAAGAAACAGGATGAGATTCTCCAATTAAAAACTGTTTCATAATACATACAGGGTCAAAATATGGTTGAATAAGTAATATAAGTTCTGACCTTCAATAAGCTTTTGAGCTCCTGACCTTTTAACTCTCACAACTCTGTTAACATAGAGCACTGAGGTGAGGAATACATGCATCTGTCTACCTGTCCTTCTGTCGCTGGAGAGACATAAAAGAAACAAAGGCAGGAAACAGAAAAAGTGGGAAATAATAGAAATTACCTATCATCTGAAGAACCAAAGGCAGTTTAAGATTTTGTAGAAATCATGCCCAAAAAATCAGCTTTATGAAAGAAGATGGCTGGATGAATTTTATTATAGAACATTTGCTGCCTGTTTAAGGGAGCAGTTGCCTGCAGCCATCCTGATCTTTGCATGTCGCGTTCTTTAAAACGAATTTGTACAGCAATTTTCTTCAGAAGGGTCACCCCAGGGCAGACATCTCTGTGTGATACTCAGAATTTTAGAACTGCAGCTGAACTGCTGTGGCTCTTCTACCACACACTTTGACAGGACAACACCCTTTTTGAGCCCACCTGAGAATCACTGAGAAATTCTGCCCCTAACAGACTTCCCAACAGTATCCCCAACACATATACACAGCCACAATGCAATTCAGCAAAAATACACAAAAAAGTAGTACTCTGTAGCTTCACCACATGAAAGCTTACAGTTGCACCTTCAGGCTAATACACACAGTTTATACCTACATAACTAGAACAACTTTAGTATTTATTATACACCCAAATGTAGGTAATTTTCCTTTCTCCCCTTCCCTCAGTGGCAGCCTGTTTCAGTACTTACGGGATACAGGTACCCTTCACATCACCTTTTTCTGAAGTCTTTGCCTTCATCAGCTGCAGCTCTTGGCTTCTAAAACCCTCTGTTATTTTCACCCCCATTTCATATCCCCCATTCGCCTCTTGGTCAAGAGTCCTCCTGGCCATCTTCCTGTCCCTTCCCGCCAAGAAGGGAATGTCTTTACACACTTCTCCCCTCTTTCCTTGTCATTTCTTTCAAAAATCGAAAATTGCCCTGTGAAGTTGAGTAGTAGAGGCAACATAGTACAGCAACATGGTATTTATGTTGCCATTGATTACTTTTCTGCTTGTGTTTTTACCAGGTCATTTGAAGCCAACATATGTGCTAATAAGACACCAAAATTTCCGCATATTCCTCATTTTCCCCTCTCCAGTTTCCTAATTGCCTCTGAGATATTGGTGTTCTAATTAGTCATGGTTATCATGCTTCTCCATAAAGCAACTTCAGCCCCTCTGCCAGAGCTGCAGTTGAACCCATGGCAACATCATTTACCTTGACCAGCAACACCCAAAGAACAAAGCCAGAAAACTCAATGCTAAAAAGCAGGGTCAGAGTATAGACCAAACAGTGAGAATTGCATTACACAGCATAAGTATATTTTAATTCAACTGCTGTGGGAGTAAACAGAACACCTTTCCTTGCCTTCCTTCTCCCTACCATATTCCAAATGCATAAGAGTAAGTGTATCTCCAATGCATAAAGCATTAACATATATTGGGCACTTTCCCTCCATTTCTCACATGCAATTCTGAGAAACTGTCCTGTTTGCATTAGCTAGAAAAATTGCAAATATCCCTTCAAAGATAAAGATATGAATCATTTTCTAATACACGCACCTGAAATAAAAAAAACCAAATTAAAACAAAATATGGAGTGCAAAAGACATAAGAAGTAAAAATAAAGAAAACAATCAGTTTTACTTCTGAGCTATGTTTTTTATTTCTTAACAATTTCTTCATATTCTTCTTTTCACTAGCATCCTAAATCTTTAGTGGCCTCTCAGATAATTTCTTAATATGCTAAATGCCTCATAATTATACGTATATTTAATACTATTGTGCCATTGCATAATTTATTTAAAAGAAGTTGTGCAGAATTTATCTTGCCTATATTATAAACTTACCATCAGTACAATAAAAGATAAATTAAAGGTAACTATTTTTGTGTTTTGTCTTTAAATTGTATCAAAATATCCCTGCTCCTCCACTTGAGCAGATCAAGGCATCAAGATATTCCAAGGCAAGATAAAAGCACAACAGATTTAAAAGCATGGTCATCTGAAACAAAATTGGCCACAAAGTATGAAACAAATTAATGATGTCATGTAATGACAGTATGCTCCAGCCAATTTACTACTTTTTTTTTTTCTTTTTGAAGGCCTTGCCTTCTACTGTTTAAGGAAGAAAAATGTGTACAGTCATCAGTTCTGTTCAAACAGAAAAGCTGCAAAGCCTAGACTCTTACACAAAAAAACCCACAAAAATAATTTACATAGTAAATTATAACATACTTACAGGACCAACTGAGTGCAAAAGTTACCTTGGTCAGGAAGAAACGCATGAGAATTCAATGTCTGGCTTGTTCTTCGACCTAAACAACTTTTAGATTAATGTCTAACAGCACATTCTACATACAGTAAAAATAGCAGTTTATATTTCTCAGTACTTGCTTGCTTCCTTGTTTATATATTTCAGATTTTTGACCAAACAGAAGATATGTAATGACTTAATCCCGAAAACACTTCTCAAATGGTACTATGTGTATATCACGTAATTGAATCAATAAATTTTCATGGCCCAGTGTTTACCTTTCGCTGCAGAATGAACTGTAGTACAAGAACCGGTTACAGCCATTATACTGCTAATGTGGCAAATACTGCGGAGTCAGTTTGAGTAAACTCTACAAGGTTACAAGGTCAAAATAAAAGACTGCATAATTTATCAGATCAGGCAAATCATTTTGAAAGTACAGAGTTAAGTGCGGCATTAGCCCGAGATTACCGCCTTGCATGAATAAAGGTTAGAATCAATGTTTACTCAGTCATACTATAGATGGCATGTCCTGTATAAACTTCATTCATTTAAAGAAACCCTTCCTGACACTGTCACTATTTAAAACAGTGGAACATAAGTAATACATGTTGTTCTTTCAGGATTACTATCCCAAACCATCTAACGCTGTTGATCCTTCAAATTACCAAGTCCTAGATTATTAAAAAATACCTCAAGCAACATTAGTGCTTGCAGTTTTTTTCTTCCACAAAGTTTGTCGACAAGTTTAGCCACAAAAATAACACAATTACAATATTTTATATGTAAAATAAGCTTACTAAAATACGCTGTGATATGTTTTCATGGCCTATAAACAACCAAAAAAAAAAAAAAAAAAAGAAGCCAGGATGAAGGTCACCTAAAACCATTGGCATTTCTGATTTTTTTTGCAAAATTTTACTGCTAGTCTCAATTTCTGACCACTTTTAGCTTTGCCCTCAGCAAACACTCATGTCTTCCTACTGCTGTTTACCAGTTAAAAATTCAGCATAATTTTAGCAAGATTAGCTGTATGGGGAACAGAGAATAAAAAAGCAATAAAATCTATGAAAATTGTGAGAATAGATTCTGTGAATGCACAGAACCTCAACTGTTTTAACCTGCTGGGGGTTTTCTCCTGACTTTTGCTTAGTAGAAAGCAGAAGAGCAGTGGCATTTGAACTAGTATTTCATCCTCAAATTTATTAAAAAGGAAATCTATGGAGAACGCTTAAACATTTGCATGTTAAAAAGTGGAAATGGAAGGCAAAATATGTTTGGGTATGAGAATAGGAAAATGTTTTTAAAAATAAGCAGCAATACTAGGAGACTGAAATGACAATAGTCTATGATATTGGTGTCTACAATAAGGAGAACACTAATCAGCCTCTATTTCACAGTCAAGGCAGTTTGTATTCACTTAGGAAGAGGAAATTCAAGTGCATATATATATTGTGTCAAGGCATTTTCTTCATGGAGCAGCAGAGGCCCACACATCACTCAATTCCCTATTCTCCTGAATGCAGTACTTAACTCCTGAAGAAATACTCTCTCCTGGGGAACACTACTGCAGTGTACCTTACATGAACATAGGAGCCACTCTGGCAATGCCTAGGAAAGGTACACATCATGCTTTGGCTGGTACTCAAACTCCTATGCTGATTGTCTATTCATGATTTGGCCAGTCCTTCACATGTGTAGGTAACAAGAGTTAGCTGCCAAAATTTATTGGAATACGATGTTAACAGCTTGTGTGCATGTTATATTCCTCAGCAGTAATTAATCTTATTAATATAAACATTATCTGTAATTCATACATACCAATGAACTGCAACATCATTAAGAACCATCAAGACTGCTACTAGAAGCACACATTTTAGTTCATGTATGAATGACAAATAAATAAATAAAGTTCTCAAATGGAAAGACTTGGCATTAGCAACCAAATGAAGCAGACAAAAGTATCAAACTACTCCACTATTCACACCCAGATCAACATTAGCACTGAGCATGCAGAGATCACAGCTAAACTTGGTTTAGCAATCTGTAGAGACCCAGGGATGAAAGGCTAGTCCTGAAATCTAAATCAGTGTGTCTCTCAATTTTGGAAAACATAGCATACAGTATACAATAACTGTATAACAACACAGCATGGCAGCTCCCAAACACTTCATTTGGTATCACTGACCATCACTTCTTTTGGATGCTGGATTTGCTGAATTGCTGTGTTACCATGATGGGAAAACACAAATTCAGAAACCAACAGTTTTGGTTTTCCATGTTATCTACATCTATTCTGCCAACAAGAAAGTACCCAGGGTATAATAATTCAATTGCAGTTCATAGCCATATACCTATTTTCAGTAACGAAAAGATTGTTCTTCAAATGGGCTAATCTCTACAGTCTGGAGCACTGGACTGTGTTTACAATTACCTTTGAAGATACTCACTGTCCAAAGTCAGCAGAAAATGACACCAGTGATCAAACTCCTACATCACAAAGATAATGTAATCTCAAAAATATCATACTCACATTTTTTCCCAAAGTCCTCCTCCTCTAATTACAATGCAATATATATTTTTCAAGTGAAAACAGGAGGTACCAGAAAGAAGAAATGATGGTTATTTACATAAAATAATTTTACAAGATGTGATAAACTGCTACTTTTATAAGAGCTTACCAGGAACATCAGGGAAGAAAGAAATCTTGTTTATTATACTACAATAGATAAATAAATCATTTCAGACATATAGAAAGCAGTCACTTTAAATTAGTGTATCTGGTGAATTTAACATACAGAACCATATTATCTATATCATCTCAGATACTCTCATTACATTTTCTACTCGTTGAGAGAATAATGATTAATTGCACAAGAAAGCTGAACAAATAAAAAAGAAAAGAGAACACTAAAAATAGGAGAAGATAAGAAGTAAAAGAAGAAATGAATTAAGGAATGACACAGTATCAAAAAGTTGAAGAATGACCAGTCCCAGAAAGTTTCCCTGTACCTCTTCAACTACTCTAACACAAACTGTGGGAGGAAAAAGACATTGAGGGAATATGATGAAAATGTGGTGTTGGCAAACGATTCATAGTTACAGCAGACAGATGTATCAGAAGACTAAGAAATAACCAAGTTCAAAAGAAACCCAATGGGATTAAGGATATGGGTCAAAGAGGGAAAGAGGGATTAAAGAAGAAACATGCCAGAAAGAAAACCTTTACAGTGAGCAGCAACAGAAGCAAGGAAAGAGAACATGCCCCTGAGCAACATTGCTTAGCTGCCTGAAAAGAAAACCAGCTTCATTCGTCTGGGATTTCCTCTCATCAGATAAAAGTGACAGTAGCAGTGCAATCTGATTTTTGTATATAAAGGCACTCACAAGATAACTATGCAAAGGAGAAACATCTGCTCAGCATGCAGCAGACCACCTCTACTCTGGCAGGGGAAAGGTATGATGGGCAAAGGACAAGAACATCAGCAACAGCTGCGATCACTGCAGACTGGAGAGGCTCAATTATCTCTCCTCTAATCACTGTCTCACCCCTGTTAATAGCTATTGTGTGACAGGCAAGGGCCTATAGGTAAGGGGTTATACAGGAGAAAAATTTTTGAGGCTATTATTTAATAGTTTGGAAAAACATTTCAGTAGTCATGCTACAGCCAGGAGGCCGTATATATTCCATATATCTATATATATATATGGAATACATCGACCTAGTGAAGAGAAATTAAGTGTAAATCCTGCTCTTCTACCGAACTGTTCACAAGTAATAAAAAAAACCCTCAGGGCAAGGAGGGGGAGAGAATATTTGAGATTTGCCAGAAATGTAAGCTTTCAGGTCAATTTGTGATGAGTTCAAAAGAATACTGAAAGTCTCAAATACTTTTAATAAAAAGCTTGAATTAACAATGGATATAAGGCACATCCTTTGATTATTACTGCAAAACATTTTTAAAAATACGATTTATTTACTTCTAAGTCGTCTTTGTACATTCCTCTCAAGACCAATACAAAACACAGAAATAATTTTATTGAGTAGTTCATCTCTAAGCATGACTATTTTTCAGGCTTTCATAAACTAGCAAGAACAATTTACCAAAGACTGGTGGAAAAAAACCCAAGAGTTAATACTTTTAAAATGTACATATAACACAGCTGCATGAACTGTGTACCCAAGTGGGCCTCAATTACTGTCTGATCTATTTTAACTTCATTTGCAAGCTATTTGGGATACAAAATGGATGATCTTCATATTTTGCTCATTGTCACCCCAAGGGATTGTAACTAGAACACTAAATAAATAACTGGAAAGAATTCTCTTTTACACCCACTCGTTACTTAAAAGTGGCAGAAACCAAATTGATTTTTTTTTCAAAAATTCCAGGAATTTCTGGAATGAAATCAGGCTTGTAAAAAATTAACATTTCCTGCATAATAAAACTACATTAAAAAAATTGTTTAAATCAGGGAATTCAATCCTTCTTTACATGTTAGTTGAAAAAAAAACCCTTAAAACTATTTCAAAATCAAAAGAAACATTCCATTCTGAAAGTACAAAAAGCTGTAGGTTTCATTAAATCAAAATATGTTTCTTCGTTGTCCTTTGCACCAAAAAAAAAAAAAATCACAGCTGCATTATTTCATTTAAAAAGTCCTTAGTCAAAGAAGCAACAACTTCAATAGAAAAGGGTTCATGTTGAAAATTCCCAGTAGCTCTAACATCAAGTGCCATGGCTTTTATGTTTCCCTTGAGCCAGACTGCAAAATGCCCCTCCTGCCCACACATTTACAGGGTTGATAACAGTGCTCCAAATGCAGCTCAGGCACGTGCCATGCTTTGCTCAGTATATTTTTAGAAGAGCATCTTTCAGAATATACTGCCTGTGTATTCCTGGTACCAGATTATAAAGAAAAAACCTTCAACTAAAGCCTAGATATTAAGCTATGCAATTTATGGTGAAGAATAAGATGCAGTCTTCTAAAATATTGAAGTGTATGAGTAGCAGCCCAAACCAGTATTTTAGAGTCTGCTGGTTTTAGTCTGTGTTCACTGTTCTTTCAAAGTCATCAGGCACCAGTGCTCCAACACTGATGGAAACAGCCTAATAATGCAACTTCTCAATTTGCAAGCAACGTGCTGGGTAAAAAACATACTTTTAAAGCTCTCACTGATTCTGCAGTTCTGAGTGAAAACACGGAATCTGTGCTTTTCTAGAGAAACTGCAATCTGTAGGAATGTCTTTGCTACATCCACTGAACCATTATGGTTGATCTTTCAAGAGTGTGATGATATCAACGATCAAATTATTTTCTTTTGGAATAAACTCCATATTGCTAAAATAACACTTTGAAGTAACCAGTAATATAATTGTAATGCATTTAAGTGGATTCCAATTTCTCCATAAAATATGCTAAACACCTTGCAGTGCTACCATATTGACTTACTTTAAGTTATACCAAATTTCCCAGTGTTTTGTCCTAAGTAGAGAATACCATGGAAAAGATCAGAATAAATCCTATGCTGGAAATGTTTTAAGACAAAGAACTACCTCTTCCACTGACCTGAATGGACAAATAAAGGGGAACAGAAGAAAATCTGGAAACAAAGTCAATTCAGTGGTGACAAGACAGTCTCAACAATTCTCCTTCAATGTTTAAATCCTTCACACAAGTCTCACCAAACAGATACTTGGCCTAGTTTTACAAGGCAAAATGAGATACACACACATGCAGGAATGAGCCTTCCATTTCAAACTACACTTGTCTTACCAGTACACTATAACAAAAGTAACCTAGACTTTCTGCTGTATTTGACAAAGATGAAAGGTATAAAATGTTAATCACATCAATAAAATGGAAGGGAAAGCTATCTGATTGCACTTGCTTATCATTTTTACTCTAAAATATTTTTGTCATGGCCCAACCTAACTATATACCCACACCATTATGTCAGTTAGTCATCATTCTAAGAACAGAACGATGTGAGCAATTAATTAATGTAACAGAGAAATGAAATATAATGGCTCTGGAAGCCAATGCTAAAATCTCACATACCTCTATTGTCCACCTTTTAATTTTTCTCCCAGTTTGGTTTGTGCAGCACACAATGATGCAGCACAACACACCATCACATACTGAGTTACTTAGTCCTTTATTTAAAATCCTTGACATTGCACAAAAAGTAACCTTTTTTAATAATTTACTGTATTTTCTCCTTGTATGATCAATTTCTATAGCCTGTTTAAACATTTCATACAAAACCTCAAGAGGTGGCTTCTGCCCCACCTACTGTTAATGAATTCAGGTGCTATTATGACTGCCAACCTTGTAATGGTCTATTACTTTTTTCCTTCAGGAACATGAAAACCATTACATATCTCTCTGTTTGCCTTACACCAAACAAACAGCTGCATTAATTATTGCAATTTTACATCTTTACTCTGTGCTTCATAAATATGCACAACTTCTACCAATACATCTTTATCCAAAACACCTTAATAAATCAAGAGGTGACAATATTACAGACTCTTTCTGCTATTTAACATGTTTCAGACATGGAAGACAAAGAAGTATTTCTTTTGTGTATCCTGAACATCAAAGAAGGTGTGGACAGGCTAGGTCTTCAGCACTCTATCCACAAATATGTTGGCAATATAATTTTCCTGGGCAGATACAGATTTGCTAAATATTTTTCCAAACATTTGGAGCAACTGAAATAGAAAGAGCTTCATTACCATAGAGGAATGCAAATTTGCAATCAATGTTACTACTATTGCAACAACTGAGTTTGCTCTAGCCTATTAGAAATCAGAGGTAAAATACTGTACACCCAGTATCACTAAATCTGACCTATCAAAGGTATAATACTTTTCAAATAATTAAAAGTGAAAGAAAACCTTGAGAAAAAAAAAGTGTATCTATTATTACTGTGCCTAAATAGGATTATTCAACCCTCTCGAGATAAAGTTACGTATTAAGTGAGGGTCTAAACACAGAAAATTTGTGAGAAGAGAAATGCAAATGGTTTCCTAATTATCTACAGCCTATTAACATGCAATCCTGATTACTAGCAATTAAAATCTCCTTAAATTTTATGACAAAAGTTCATTGAAACGTTGAAAATTATATGCTAATTATTGCACTGTAATGCACATGCATAGTGTGCATTCTGACTACAGACACAATAAATAACGGAATATTGTACACAGAGTAACTTGAAACAACTTAAAAATGCAACATGCTGATTTCATATTGCAAAAAACCTCAAAACGCTCATTAAGGTATATTAAAGAGTCCTATAAGAAATGGCAGTTGTCAGCGGTATCCTATTGCAAGGTTATCAGAAAACACTAAACAGTATTACAAAGTCTAAATAAAGAAATTACTATTTAGATCATAAATAATTTTGCCTGTGTCTATGCTATCAAAAAAAAAAAAAAATCCATGTTTATCCAACCAGTTAAACATCATTTGGGGGGTATTTTGGAATAAATACTCTTTTGTTCTTGAAGAAAGTATGTTTTCAGTTTCTCCACAGGAATCCAAGAAGGTTTGACATTTAGAAACCTACATTTTAAATCAGTACCTATGTAACTCTTCTACTGTACATTGTGAGCAAACAGAAAGTGATAAAACCAGAAAAGTGGAAACCAGATTGCCATCCCAGAATACGATCACTAATAACTGAGGACTTCTTCAACATCACTGAACTGCCTCATCTCGTGCCTGTTACACCGTGTAGGTTTTCATACCATGAAATATCACCAAGATTGTATGTCCAGTTGTCCTCAGTATCGTGTCTACCATGTGCAAGATTTCACTATGGATGTAAATACATAGTTCCTAAGTCCATTGCCTCAGTAAAGGCTGATAAGACATGAGGGAGCTGCATTCAGAAACTTGGAAAACAAGACAGTAAGTTCAGAAGCAATATGTTGACTGTAAATACATGCAGCCAAGGACAGAGAAAGAAGACACACAAAACCAGCAAGAGTGTATAAGAAGAGGGCAGCTATCAGAAAATAAATACACCAACTATGGAGCAGACATAAGAGATTAAAACTAAAGAAGGCTGTGATCACATGCAAACTATACCATATGTATCTTATACACAGAGTATGGGGCCTAGAAAAAAACACTGGAAGTGTCTCCCAACATTATCATCCCTTTTTTAGCACCAGTTACTCTCCACCACTTACAAGAAACAGGATAGATCAATTTTCCTTAAAAAACATAAGATAATACTACCTTAATCATGATAAATTAGGAAGAACTGTCTCTTGGGAACTCTCTGAATGGGACTCATCTTTCTCCCATTTCTGCTCTATACGTCACACCACCTCTATTTTTGTAGTACTGGTTACTGTATTACTACAACAAGTAATATTCTGGAGCCAATCCTGAGGATGAAAAAAGTTCTTCCATAAGCATTTAGGTAAAAACTTAGAAGAGAACTATTGAGGATGAGTTTCAGAAGAGAACAAACACTAGTCTAGCAACATCTCTTTGTTCTTTTATGACAATCCATTTTCCTTTTAACACTTCAGATCATTTTCAGACACTTAAACAGTCTAGACATTAGGGGTGTTGAATTAAGTAAGCAATCACACTTGTCATTATTAGCATATTTTCATACATGTAGCCTACCCAACACACTCTTAAAATTACTGTTTTTATTCCTTTAGAGAAGGCTCTTAGATAACCTGCAGCACACAGAGTACCTTCTGGGGGACACACAACAGAATAGAAGGGTTTAGAGATAGGGAGGGCCAAGAGCAAAAGAAGGGTCTGAAATAAACTGCTACTTATCTGCACATATTTACATGCACACTGCTACTGAATTCTAACAGGAGGTGAGATCTTTACTTTTAGATTTGGTTTCTTCTAAAGATGACTCAAAAATATAGAAAATATTCAAAATATATACAGTAGATTGCCACAGAGGTCATAAGACAAAGGGCTCTATCAGTAACTTAGAAGTCAGAAAATCCTTTTCCAAAATGCATTATTTAATTTTTAAAAGAAGACTCTGAATGACAGGACAAGCTCAGGTATCTGAAATCCATTTGCAACTACCCTTAGAAAAACCCCAGCTAATATGCTGGAGTTTGAGATGCAAGTCATACATTTGAGATTCGAATGAGGTTGTAGGTCACAAAGCTGTCTCAGCACAGGGTTCAAATATAAACATACATAAACTGGCTTACATGCCAGACTGGAAAGATTTAGTACCTTCTGAAAAATATATAGGGACACCAAAAGCAATATATATAAACCAAAAAGTGGCAATCATAAAGTCCTGAGAGTTTAATATTAATAGAAGGATCTCAAATTTATACATATTTTCCCCTCGGTTTAAAACCCCGATTCCATTTTGATGAAACTTGTTAAGTTATAACAGGGAAAAAAAAAAATCTCTAGATTCCTTTACTATTTAACAATTATTTCGGTTATATTATGGTACTTTAGAAAACATGGTAACAACAGGAAGAACTGAGGGTAATGTACATCCAGAGCCAGTGAAAATGAATACATGTAGTGTTCAGCCTTTGGCTTTTATGTGGCTTTAAGGCTGAGCCCAAAGAGAAATCATTTATACCAGGTAACCAAGTAATATCATCAAGATAAGAGTACTTTTACTTTATGCTCATCTTAAGAAGAATATGTGTGCTTTCTAAATAAAAATAGACACTAACAATATTAGTGTTCTTCCTCTCAAAAACACTCCTAAGGAAATATAATGGAAATGGTTAGAGGTTCTCTCCTCCCTGGCATGTAAATAAACAATCACAGGCTTCAAATTTAATCAACAATTGTATGTAAGTTGAAACAACACTTTTCTTTATGTGCCAGCTGTGTTCAAAAAGACATATCTAATACTTTCACTCATCGTCATCACTAAAAAGTAGCAGTGCTTCTAGGAGCTTTTGCACTTCATAAATTAAGAGCTGATGCAGGGGAGGGTAGGGAGGCAGTTCTCATGCAAGTGGAAGCATCTAGCGTTAACAGATAAAATAAAAAAAAGGGAGCTAAAACATTCACAAATAAAAAATAGTGTTTACCAGGCACATGAAAAACAATGAATTGGCTTTGTGTGTTTTGTTCCCTAGGACACCAGGAAAAAGATAGATAAAAAGTATACTAGGTGTTCATAAAAGGTAGAACAGTTTTTTAAAGTTAGTCTTACAGTTATTTTTCAAGCCCCTAGTTTTAGACCCTAATGTTTTATGTGCCGTTATTTTGCTTTTACTGCAAAAGGAAGAGCTGGCTCCCAAAGATAAAGGAGATTTTTGGTAAATGGTGAAGGTACAGAAATAAATGACCCACTTGGCTAGTGTGTAATTACACTGGCTGAGATTGTAACAATCTATCACATGAAGGAGGATGACACCACGCTAAGGGGTTAGTCAAAGGAGATAGCCTTTGACTAACTACTGGACACAGGCGATCGATACTCCACAGATATTGTTCTCTCAAAAAAACAATTGAGTTCTAAAAAAAAGTTTGAAAATAGATTCCTCCTCTCCTCCCAGATACTGATCAGAGACTCATCTTGACCTTATTCTGGAAAAGCAATGCTTTCTTAAACAGGTATATGGAACAAATAAATCCTTCAGTCTCCTGAAAAGCATTTTTACATACAGGAGTTTTGCTCTGTGATAATTTTTCAGGTTTTTTTTTGGTTGTTGTTGTTTGGAAGAGCTTCACTAATCAACAAATCAGAAAGCACATATTCACTGAGAATGAGCCTGCCATTACATGCTTTCCATCTCTCATTAACAATATAAAGAAATCCAATAATGTTCTCATTGGAAGGAAGGCAGAGGGCTTAGACTGCGAGGATGTAAGCAATCACAGTTTGCACTGAACTAAAAGCCAATTTATTCATCACAACATTCCGTTGTGATGAATATACTGCATGTTACACAAAATACTCTCTTGCAATATTCAAGTTTAGAATTATCTATATATATTTATATATATATATTGCCTTTAGCTGAGAGAACAGTGACTTTCCAACTATGTATGAGTACCCCAGGGGGTGCACTCTCAACAAGCTTGCATGTGACACCAAACTGGGGGGATCCAGTCAGATCCAAGGAAAGTCCTGCTGTTCAAAGGGGCCTAGGCAGGATGAAGGCTCATGGGAACCTTATGACATTCAAAGGCAAACGCAAAGCCCTACACCTGGGAAGTAATCACTCCTTACACCTTCCCTACACCTGGGAAGTAATCATCCCTTACAAGAATACAGGCTGGGAATGACTGGATGGGGAGCAGGGCTTCTGAACAAGCCCTGGAGAATCCTCGGGATATGAACAGCATCCTGGGCTGCACCGAGGGAACACAACCGGAACACTGAGAGAAATTATATCCGTATAGTCAGGACTCCTTCTAGATAGTCTGCATCCCCCAAACAGGAAAAATATAGATAAACTGAAATGATGCAGCAGAGGGACCTCGAGGTGGTTCGGGACTGGAGCACTTGCCATGTGAGGAAACTGGGATTGCTGACTGGAGAAGAGGAGGTTTCAGAAGGACCTAATAGCACCTGCCAACACATCGAGAAGATGGAGTTAGGCTCTTTAGAGGGGCTTGTGGGAGCAAGATGAGAAACAACAGACATGAATTGAGACAGAAGTTCCAGCAGTACTGGATTTTATTTTAATTTTTGTTAGCTATTACAACAGTCAGAGTGTGGAATGGGCCACCCAAAAAGGCTGTGTAGGCTCCATCCACTCAACTAGATAAGGCCTAACTTTATGAAGCCTTAGCAACTGATCTGATCTCACAGCTGATCCTGTTTCAGCTAGGCAGCTGGGTGACCTCCTACAATCCCTTCAGTTATGAATTATTGCATGATTTCATTAGGAATTTTAATACTAATAGAAAATATTTTTGAGGGGAAAAAAATTTAACATTTTGAACCAAATTGAACTACAATGCCTCCTGCAACAAAGGAAGCCACAGTTTGGGGATTTAAGAATTATGAGAATGTTTGACTGACTCCTGTTTTCCCCAACCATAACAAATTTTACCAGAATATGGGGAGTGTTCAGCAACCTTCTGTATCAAAAATACATGAGATTATACACACATAGGGTAAGAAAGTATTTCATATTATATAACCTCAAATGGCATTTTGAAAAAAAGAGTAGGCTAAGTCATGTACTGAAAAACTCAATGACAGATTTTGCATTTAATCTTGGCAAAAATTTCATTACTAATTACAGCACACTGATCTATGCCATAACGAATTCAACATCAATCTAGAATGTAAGACAGGAATATAAAAACTGCTATTTCACCCAAAAACCTGGTAACATCATTAAGTATTTATCATGCATATTCACATTTTACCCATTTTACTGCTTTCTGAAACAATTGTACAATTTATGTCTTTATATTAAAAATAAATCCAAAGAGAAACATGGATAAACCAGCATGTTGCTGTGCATTCATAAGAATCTAATAACAAAATACCGAAATCAGACTTATGTTAGAGATATTTCATAAGAGACAAGCTTGTCAGAGACTGAAACGGTTAATGATTTATGCATTCTGGGAGACTTCTACAGGCTTTTGACTTTCTGGTGGGCAACTGGGCCCATCCCCCCCCCTCCTTCAGTGCAGAAGATGTCAAGACCCGAAAAGGCGGGAAGAGCTGAGTTTGCCACGCCCTCCTCGTGGACTCCGCGCCAAAAAAGGGGGACGCCAACCTATGGGGACGGCTCCCCGCCCTGGGGGAGGTGCTAAGTATTTGGATTTTGACTGGTGACTTTGGAGGTTTGGCGGGGTTTTTGCTTTTCCTTCTCCCCCCACCACCTGCGGATCAAGACATCGCTGGATCCAGTGGGCGGTGATTATCTCATCTTCTTTCTTTTTCTTGCTCTCCCTTACTTTCACCCTGTCTTTCTCTCCCCTATGCATTTTTCTCCTCTCTAGAAAGGTTACAGCACCCAAAAATGTTATCTTACCTACTGATTCAAAATTGTTAAAATAAATCTTATCCATATATGTTTTCATACACCGATTATTTAGTGTTGTTTCGCTGTAATCCACCCCAAGGGAATTTTTGATGGAACCTGAGTTACCCCCCTCTCCCCTTTTCCTGGGGCGGGTCGTAACATTTTTGGCGTAGTCGGCAAGGATCCTTTGGATGTGGTGGAGTAATCGGTGTATTGTAAAACTGATACCGAGGGCGAGTCAAATGGTGACCGTCCCCTCGCTGTAAAATTATAGTGAGAATTTTTCTCCTCTCGGTGTGACCCGGGCACATCAGACCTGTTGAAAGGTTTCCTGGTGTGACCTGGACCTGTTGAAAGGTTCTCTGGTACCTGGACCTGTTGAAAGGTTTTCCAGGAGAGAGTCAAACCAGCCCTCAGAGGGTTAAGGGGGAGAAAGACATTAACCTAAGCTGGGTTAATGACTGAGGCAAAGGGGATGACACCCCAGGTTGAGTTATATGGGGATTATTCCCTCCTGATAGCTATCCTTGGTTTAGAATTGTTTTTTGTGGGTGCTGTCTTAGGCGTGTTCCTTAGAGCGGTGCAAAAGCAAAAATCAGCTATTCAGAAATCTGTAAGTGAAGGAATAAAATCTTTCCAAGAGTCAATGAGATCTTTGCAGGACCAGCTAGAAAAAGAGGCTATTCAAAAATCTACCGGTGAGGTGATAAGGTCTCTTCAAGAGACAATGAAGGCATTACAGGAGCAATTAGGAAAAGAACGCCTGCAGTTAACTGCTGAACGACAGGCACTGGAGAAAGAGAGAGAGATTAACTCATTGCTTCGATCAGCTCTGCAAGATGAGGAGGAACAAAATGAAAGGCTTAAGAAGATACTGGAAATAAAAAATTGTGAATTACGAGACATTAGTTCAAAATACCCTAAACCGGTAGATGTTAACAAATCCCTGTACCCCTCTGGGGAATTAGAAGAGTTGAAGCAAAGTTACCCGGAGGACGAGGCAATACATATGCGTCCCCTCATTAAAACTGAAACCACTGGCCAGGGGGCAGATCGGCAAACTACCACACGAATTACCCCGTACACGGGGGAAGCACTGGCCAAAATTCAGGAAAAATACAGTCGTAAGGCCAGTGAATCAGAGACTGAATATGTGTGGAGAGTGTCCCTTACAGGAGGGGATCGGATTTTGTTAAGTGAGGATGAGGCCAGAGGATTTTGGGGCCCAGGGGTCTTCCTGACCACAAATGATAACCGAGCCCCGTGGCCGCTGACCCAGAGAGCTGCCTACTGGGCAGGCGGGTTAGACCCTATCGAAAGGGGAGATCCTCACACAATTAAAACCCCCACAATTGGCCACATTGTCGAAAGCGTACAAAAAGCTGCATGCCTCCAATTAATCCATACAAGATTGTTGGACTCGCGGCGGCATTCCCCTATGGAACTCGAAGCGGATCCACAAAGATTTCCTGCCCTGATAAGAGGCCTGCCTGATGCACTAAAAACTCATGCTAAACAACTACAAGAGCGCATAATGACAACCCCCAGAAGAAGGGGTGCTCCACTGGGGATGACCTGGTTAGAGGTAGCCCAAGAATTGGTAACTACTGGTCGACAGTTGGGGGTCTCTGATACAAGTAGTGTTAAGCAAAAAACAGATATCAGAAGGGTAGGAGAGATCCGAAAACCACCTTTGCCAGGTAATCGTCAGCAAAGTGCAACACCCGGTGAGCGAACAAGGTACAGTTTGTGGGTGGAGGGTATCGAGAAAGGAATTCCTCGAGAAGTGATGGATAAACTACCCACAGCTAATTTGGAACACTTGATAAAGCAGTGGGATAAGATCAGAGAGCGTGAGTCACCCCCTGGGGGCAACCCTCCCCAGGAATCCAACACTGTGGTTCCCTCAGCCCCACCAGAAATCAGTTTAACCAATCCCGAGCGGGGAAACGGGACTCGCCGCTCCCATTAAGTGAGCCGGGGAGCGGTCAGTGGGTTTATATGAGAAGGCTCACAGAAAACAACCAGGGAGATATGGTGATCACTTTTCCTCTCGGCCCTTTTAAATCTTTGGTTACATTCCTGGTGGACACGGGTGCACAGGTCTCAGCACTCCAAACTGAAGCTGCTACCCAGTGTGGCATTAAGCCAGACAAAAAAAAAATATGGGTAACCGATGCCTTTGGCAAATCCCAACCCCAATACACTGCTCGAGTAAAATGCTGGTTACCGGGAGATGAGATAGCCACAGAAACTACCATGATTGTGGGGCCACTACCAGCTAACATCCTGGGGTTAGATTTATTAAAGGGTCGAGCCTGGACAGATGCCAGAGGGAGAGAATGGGTGTTTGGTCTCCCATCCCTCTCTGTCCGTCTGTTACAAACCGCTCCAAGTCTGCCTCCTTCCAAAATAACAAACGTAAAACCCTACCCACTTCCTTTAGGGGCACGTGAAGGAATTGCTCCAGTAATTGCAGAACTGCAGGAGCAAGGAGTGGTCGTCCCTACACACTCACCATACAATTCGCCGGTATGGCCTGTTCGCAAATCTAATGGAAATTGGAGGCTTACAGTGGATTATCGACGGCTCAACTCTAACAGTGGCCCCCTGACAGCTGCAGTACCTAACATAGCTGAGCTGATTGCTACAATTCAGGAGCAGGCCCATCCAATTCTTGCAACTATTGATGTCAAAGATATGTTTTTTATGGTTCCCTTACAGGAGGCAGACCGAGATCGTTTTGCTTTTACCTGGGAGGGTAATCAATATACCTTTACTCGTCTACCTCAGGGATACCGACACTCCCCTACCCTGGCCCATCATGCACTCGCACAGGAGCTGGCTCAAATTACTCCTGAAGAAGGAACTAAGGTATATCAGTATATTGATGACATATTAATTGGTGGCTCCGATGTCATACCAGTGAGCCAGACCCAGAAAAATATTATCACTCACCTAGAAAGTCTGGGGCTCCAAATTCCCACAGAAAAGGTACAGCTTGCCTCCTCTGAAGTAAAATTCCTAGGTATATGGTGGAAAGGAGGAGCAGTGTGCATCCCTCCTGAAACCTTAAACACCCTAGAGCAAGTAAAGATGCCAGAGAGTAAAAGAGAGCTCCAGCATGTTTTGGGTTTGCTGGTTTTTTGGAGAAAACATGTGCCAGATTTCTCCATTATTGCTCGTCCCCTGTATGATCTGACACGAAAAAAAACAACATGGGAGTGGACCCCCATGCATGAAGAAGCCCTAAAATTACTAATCTTTGAAGCTAATGTATACCAAACTCTGGGGCCCATACATCCCACAGATCCACTCCAAATTGAATGGGGATTTGCAATCCACAGTCTGTCCATACATATGTGGCAGCGAGGACCTGAGGGTCCCACTCGCCCCATTGGTTTTCTTTCTCGCAGCCTAAAAGATGCTGAAAAACGATACTCTGCTTGGGAAAAAGGCCTGTTTGTGGTCTGTTTAGCCCTGCAGGAAGCAGAGAAGACAATTCGACACCAATCAATCATCCTGCGAGGGCCTTTCAAGGTTTTAAAGCCAGTGATATCTGGAACACCCCCTCCTGCAGGGGTAGCTCAGAGAGAAACAGTCCGGAGATGGTATGCACAAATTGATCATTACTATCACTCTCGTCAAATAACTGAAGGAGCTCCAAAAATACTCCAAATACAAGAACAATCTTGTAAGCTACCTGATTCAAACCCTCCTCCTTCCTGTATAAAATCTGCTCCCGCTTTTGAACCTCACTTAAAAAATGTTTGGTTTACAGATGCTTCTGCCAGACGAGAAGGAAAAGTGTGGAAATATCGAGCCGTGGCCCTACATGTTGATTCAGGGGACAGGGTAGTGACAGAAGGAGAAGGGAGTGCTCAGGTCGGGGAGTTAGTAGCAGTATGGAGTGTATTTACCAGAGAAGCAGACACTGAAGGAGACACATACATTTACACAGATTCCTATGCAGTATTCAAAGGATGTACAGAATGGCTCCCTTTTTGGGAACAAAATCAATGGGAAGTGAATCAAATATCAGTGTGGCAACAAGAAAAATGGAAAGAGATCCTAAACATAGCTAAACAAAAAACATTCCTTGTGGGATGGGTTGCTGCACACCAAACAGATAACAACCCCGCTCATCTGTTAAACAATCAAGTAGACTCACTGACACGGTTAGCTAAGATAACAATAGAGGGAGAGGGACAAAATTGGGAACGTCTGTTAGAATGGTTACATGTAAAAAGAGACCACTCAGGAAACAGAGATCTGTTTAAAGAAGCAATCAGTAGAGGGTGGCCAGTTACCAGGGAGCTGTGCAACACAGTGATCTCTGCCTGTAGTCTATGCCGCACCAGGTTGAAAGATCATGATCCACTGAAAGATCCACCCCTACACCTGAGGGATAATAAGGGATTGTGGGATACCTGGCAGGTAGACTACATCGGTCCTTTCAGAATTTCTTATGGAAAACAATACATCCTGGTTGGGGTAGAGATAATATCAGGACTAACCCTGGCTGAAGCTGTGCGACGAGCCACGGGAGAGAATACTGTGAAAACTCTAAAGCTATGGTTCAGTTATCTACCCAAACCAAAGTCTATCCAATCAGACAATGGGAGCCATTTCACTGCCGGGGTGGTACAAGAGTGGGCCCGAGAAGAGGGAATTCAATGGACCTTCCACACTCCATATTATCCACAAGCAAATGGTATTGTGGAACGTACCAATGGGCTCCTAAAGCGAGCCATAAAACCTCATAACCCTGAATGGGCCTCCAGAGTTTCTGATGCAGTAACCAAAATCAATAGCCGATGGGGAATAAACGGTTGCCCTCGAATTACAGCATTCTGCCCCGAACCCCCCACTATTGTACTGAGGGAAAACAAAAGTAAAGATCCTGTAAAACCACTCCATTATCCAGGCCAACCCGTATTAGTAAATCTACCCTCTGTAGGACAAGTGCCACTCACTCTGAAAACCCCGGTTAACCCTCATACATGGGTAGCCACAGATGCTCACGAGAAGGACCATCGAATAAACACACGATGGATTCTTCCTTCTTTTTAACAATTGGTCCGCAATGGGCCAGATTTGTTCTTTTTGCAGAAACCTACCAGCAGAAGAGATCACATCACATGATACCGATAAAGCCTTCTACTGCTGTTATCATTAGTTCTCATTATCCTATGACAACATGAAGTGACAACAGAACTGAAGAGTTATACTAGTTTTTATTTTTTTACCACATTGTTGTTTGCATGTGTTTTATCTTAAAAATGTCATGATCCTAATAGTTTTGAACCTACCACAAACATTGTGTTTGTGTTCCCCTACTCCCAAAATTACTTGTATTAAGGATTGTTAACTTGTTTGTGTAGTTTTCCTGAGATGTATTGTTAGTTTAATTATTGCCAAGTTTATTTTGTCTTTTTAAATATCTAAACTCAACCAAATATAACCTGGGAGTTAGTACAAGTATTCATGCATATTTGAAATCGTACAAATATGTATTATATACATTAGCCTTCTGCCTTGAGAGGCATTGAATTTCATATTTGGTTAAATTTAACAAATAGAACTAAATTTAGGCCCAAAGAGAACATAAGAAAGCCTTTTACCAGCTCCCAAGTAACTCAATGTTTTTGAAGTATAATTTCAAGTATGTATATATGTTTGTAACCTTATTAATGTTAAGAAATTTGATTGTAGCCTATTACTCACCCTGATTACTCACGGGGTGGAGAGAGAGTAGCTAATACAAATTAGCTTACTATTTTATTATAAAGTTGTTTTTTTGAGAGAGGAGAATTGCAGTGCATTGGGGCTATCTCTTCCTTTCCTTTACTCTTCTGTCTTCCTGTTCACTATACGAAAAGCACCGCCCACAAAGAAGATTCACAGAGAAGAAAAAAATCATTGAATGCATAAATCACGGGGTGGTGTCAGAGACTGAAACGGTTAATGATTTATGCATTCTGGGAGACTTCTACAGGCTTTTGACTTTCTGGTGGGCAACTGGGCCCATCCCCCCCCCTCCTTCAGTGCAGAAGATGTCAAGACCCGAAAAGGCGGGAAGAGCTGAGTTTGCCACGCCCTCCTCGTGGACTCCGCGCCAAAAAAGGGGGACGCCAACCTATGGGGACGGCTCCCCGCCCTGGGGGAGGTGCTAAGTATTTGGATTTTGACTGGTGACTTTGGAGGTTTGGCGGGGTTTTTGCTTTTCCTTCTCCCCCCACCACCTGCGGATCAAGACATCGCTGGATCCAGTGGGCGGTGATTATCTCATCTTCTTTCTTTTTCTTGCTCTCCCTTACTTTCACCCTGTCTTTCTCTCCCCTATGCATTTTTCTCCTCTCTAGAAAGGTTACAGCACCCAAAAATGTTATCTTACCTACTGATTCAAAATTGTTAAAATAAATCTTATCCATATATGTTTTCATACACCGATTATTTAGTGTTGTTTCGCTGTAATCCACCCCAAGGGAATTTTTGATGGAACCTGAGTTACCCCCCTCTCCCCTTTTCCTGGGGCGGGTCGTAACAAAGCTACAGGTGACAATGCATCCTCCTAACTAATTTATATTAATGAAAATGACAATGGGAAAGCATAAAAAATTCATTTTATTATGACAATAGTAAAGAATGTATTGGTTTCAATTTTATGCTGTGTCTTTTTTCAGGAACTATAATTTGGAATTTAGAGGAATAGCAACTGGAGTCCACATTTCTAAGTTGCAAATGGGAAGTATGAGGGAAGAACAAAGAAGCTAACTAGGTACAATCTGCACAGCTGTTGTTCACTAGCAAGGTGTACTGCAAGAACTAGAAAAATACTGAACACTTACAAAGAACATGAAAGATACCTGCTACT
The DNA here is from genome assembly GCF_036250125.1 of Pseudopipra pipra. Classification (NCBI taxonomy): domain Eukaryota; kingdom Metazoa; phylum Chordata; class Aves; order Passeriformes; family Pipridae; genus Pseudopipra; species Pseudopipra pipra. The sequence continues at coordinate 16,596,363 of NC_087552.1, forward strand.
CTGAAAAAACCCCAACACTTGAGAGTGAAGGCAAAGCCTGCCTTCTGTCCATATCTTTATGGTTCCTTTAGCACCTAAAGCTACTGGTGAGGGGAACCCACAGAAACCCCAGGAAGGAAAACCTGAGGCAGAAGCTGATGTAAATGAAGCAGCACTGAAATGTGTCTATCACACAGAAGGTGTGCTGTTGTTCCATCAGGAGGGATTAAACTGGGACATCAGTCACAAATGTTTGTGTACTTCCAAACAAAGATTTTGACTGCTTTGTTTTGCCAAGGATTTCACAGTAAAATAGACAGCCACTGTTAATTTTATGCTTTACAGTAACATCTTTTCAGCAGTGCAGGCAGAGCTGTAGAAAAGCACACCAACAGCAAAAGAAACCCATGTTTTCTCCTAACCTGCTAGCTACAAGCAGGTTCTCCTCCTTTCCTCACTCCTGTCCATGTTGCTCCACAGGAGGTGAAAACAAACAAACACACTATACCCTTCTTGCTTCATATATGTCCAGGTAGTTGGAAAAAAGTCAAAGCTGGCTTCAAAATACAAACCAAGAAGTGTTGTCTGTACATGATGCAGAGTCTCCACCTCTCCAATCGACCAGTAATCCTGAAAAAAAAGTCCCTAAAGAGCTATCCAGGCTTAGCAAGGCTGGAAAAGTAAGGGACAAACCAAAAAAAGTAGGCTTATTTTTAACCATAACTGTCATCATAGGTGGATAAAGACTTGAATTGTAACAGCAAAAAGGCCATGTAACTTTAAAATAAATGTAATCAGTTAAATAGATAAACATCACAAAGACAACCTCAAGTGAAGCCATGTTCACATAGTAGGAAACGTGTGTTAGCATGAAACCATTTATATGTCTGTAACACAGCAAACAGAAAGGCAGACATCAGCAAACACACTGCTAAGAAGACACAAAGAGAATATGCTCATTCAGAAAGAATATTCTGAAAATCACCTCCTTTGGTTAAGATGAGGGTATTAATTGAATTCTAGCATGTATTACTTTTCTATACAACAGGAAAACAGACTGCTACGTAGCAAAGGATGTGAAAAACTAACTCAGCTTCCCTTCTGTTCCCTTTAACCTTCTCCAATGCTCCACTAAAAAGATACTGTCTAAATTTAAACTTTAGCTAGGATAAATCAAAATTTTGCTAAGCAGTCTTTACTAGCTATATAATAAACCCCACAAATTTTAGGACAGCGAAAGATTCTAGTCCTGTACTTGAACCAGAACATCTGACCTGCACTGACAGAACTCAAACGCCTCCCTCACCCCAGCTGCCTCAACTCCTTGGGGAAAAGGGATGCTAAAATACTACCACATAAAACTTCTCTGTTTCCACTCTATGTTTTGAACTTATCCTGTTAGAATATCAGGGCAAAAGATATGAGAGCAATGGAGATTCTGGCTAGTGTGTTAGAACCAGAGTACTTCTTTCCACAGAATAAATTAGGTGATACAGATACCCTATTATCTAACACTATATAACTAATCTGAATGATAAAGTTTAGCATTCATATAGCAAAAATCAAAATGAGTTTATAATTCAGGCATACCCTGAGACTAAAAGAACAACAGCTGTAGGTGTGTGTTTAACGTTTTCATGTTTTCTAGCTTTTACAGTTACACTCCTGATTTTTGTAATTCACTGTGCTGACCAACTTCTCATTCTTTTATGCTGATTCTGGACTAAGGATTTCACGACATTATAAACTGTTAAATAATACTAAGAAAAAAATCAGCTGCTGATAACACACTATATTTACTTTTAAACATCAGCTGAACCTCCTGGAAGGATGAGACATCAGAAAATATTTTTTAAGTTTTTTCCTCCTCTTAGTAAAGATAGATTTCACCAAATACAAACAATAGAATTCTGTACTACTTAATGTGAAGTTTCCTGCCATTCCTTGCTTCCTCATAATCGGCTGCAATAATAAAATCTGAAAGTTAGGTTTGCAGCACCCTGACGGCCACTAGTTAGTTTAGAAGCAGGAATTACAAGAATCTGCATTACTATAACATTCACTTATTCAGCAATTTCAAAAACCCCACACTTTTAAGTATATATATATAATAATCAGAGAACATTAGGAACTCTCACATATATAATGTTGAAGCAGGAAATTACCAGGCACATGCAGTAGGCAAATAAAATAAATGTAAAAAAATTAAAATATCAGATTCTTTTTATTTCTTCACTCCAGTAACTACAGAATTTATTCTAACATCTCATATGGAAATTATCTGTGTCCGATTACAGCCCTAAAAATATTTTTGTCATGCGATTGCTGAAAATATTTTTATATGTGTGTGTGTTATATTTTAACAGAACCTCAAAACTTCAACATTAGTAACATTTGAAAGGTCACACAGCCAAGTACCACAGCATATGAAAAATTTTACCAACTCTACTATACATTCAGCTATTCATACATATGCCAAGTTGCTGTTATTCTTGTTAATCTCAGCAACGTTTACCCTTTGAAAAGTAAATGTTATCGTAAAATGACTTAGTAATGATTCCTCTCACTTCTGTTTCCCACAACACTTCAGTTTTCTTTCAGATTCATCAGTTTAGAACCTCTTTGCAGTACTGGACTTGCCTACAATACACAGTACTACAGCATGAAGCATCAAAGAAAACATTAACAAAATAGAATTTTTTCAAAATTTAGATTCAGAAATATTTTTTCATTATTGTAATCTGTCATTCTTTCCTAGATCCACTTATTTTACAGTTTATTTCTAAGTAAATCTTTAACTACCTAAAGCAGAAGTAAAAAATAACTTAGAATGATTTCTAAGTAATCATTCTAAAGCATTAAACAGCAACATAAACTCCAGAAACAGTAAAATTTAACACCTATTTTTACTCTGTCTAGAGATTTTGACTGTTTATTCTCTGAAAACTTTCTCCTCACTAGGTTGTTGAGACACTACCTCTTTGAGCCTTATCACTCTACCCCACCCTTCACCCTCTCACTTAAGTCTATCACACTGACAAGATGTACCAGTGAACTGGTGTGTAACATAAGCCCCAGCATGAATACAGAAATATCAAACTGTGATTTTGGTTACTGACCAGTCCAGCCTGCATGCCTTGCATGCTTCTGAGGATCTACATGAGTCAAGAGTATGAAAAAATGCAATTTTTGACCAACACTGGCAACAGCCTGGTCTGTTGATACAGTTACACTGGGAAAAGTGGCCTTCTGGAGAGGTGTTCTGATTTGTTTAGGGAGCTGCCTTAAGTTAAAGCAACAAAACTCCTAATTTCTGGTATAACCTAGAGAGAGATTCATGCAATAAAATTATCCCAAGCATCAAGCAGATGAAGGCACAGGGTTTCTGAAGAGACAGAACAATACAACCTGGCCTTACAATACAGAAAGCCCACATCAAACTTTGCTTGCTCTTCCTGATAAAAACCTATTGAATGACCATCTGCTTGAAATGTACAGAAAAGAAATACTACAAAAATAATAAAAGATATGACTTTTGCTAAGCTGTTAAAGAAAAAAATAATTTAACTATCACCACGTTTTTCCCAGCACAAGTTTCATGTCCGCTACTTACACTTTAATAGTATACAGCGTGTACACTGTTTTCAAAGATTTTGTGTAATTATATTGTACCTCTTATCTCTGTCTACACATAGAACACAAAGCATCTGATAAATTACCTATACCAGTTTGAGCAAATCAGCAAATTCATCTTTGCACTAGCAAGGGAAGGCTTTTTGACAGCATAACAGCAATACTAAGTATACTAAAAGTTGGAGGAGGGAAGGCTTTGTTTTAATGTCATTTCTACAACGATAGCTAATAAAATGTAGAATATAATTCAGGGGAAAAAAAGGAAAAAAACATCCCTAGGCATGATCCATTTCATTTGAGTTGTATATTTTATTATATTTGTAGGGTGGGATAGGATCTCTCTCCCTCCTCTTTACATTTTGAGGATTAGTCACTCTCTCTAAATTGACAAACCTTTTCCTGTTCAAGCATAGCTTTGTGTTCTTCTCACTCTGCAGTGGCTTCAAAGACCTCAGTTTTGACTGTATTTCTCTCATTTACAACCCTACTTAAGCAATCACTTTAGCAGGTCTATACTAACTTGCAACTCTCCTGCCACCCATTTTAATCTTTTTCCCCCATGCACCACCTCTTCATAGTCCTGTTGGTAAACACTTCTGAAACTAAATTCTTTACCTCTCATTCTTTGTCCTTTACAACTTTTTCACCCTGTCAAAACTAGTTCTTCCCCATGACAGAGCTCTGAATTAAGTGCACTTTGTTCCCAACCACCATACACGTCAAAATGGACATCTGATTGCAATCTCAATATGGGCAAAGATGAAAATATTCTGCATACAACAATTAAAAAATTCCATTTGTCTATTTTCATACAGGATTCATTTTAATCCTGATGTAACCCAGGTACATTGTTGTGTCTTTTTCTCAGTGAAACCTCTTCAATGTCTATGTTTGCATACGCAAGTCATGTTTCCCTCTGAGCACTGGTACGGGCTGTGGAAGATGAAAACAAAATT